>NC_137108.1:20353611-20631111 GCF_949357685.1 Gobio gobio | reverse complement strand
TAAAACAACTTGACTAAGGGACAGCTCTTATCCTCAGGCGGTATGGGCATTTGAACTACCTTAGTGAGACTCTAAACAACTTAAATATAGTTTTTATGGAGAGTGATGGACTTATGCATATAGGACACTCTTTTACTACATACAAATCTTGAACATGGACATATTTACAGTGTAATGTACATTTTGTAAATATATACATGGCAGGTTTCTTTTATCTGATGCAAAGTAAGCTTTTCATTGGTGACAATGATTCTCAAAAAATTTAAATAGAAAATAAATAAATAAATTATAATAAATTGTATTATAATAACATTAAATCAATCTCATGATTTATGGCCTAATTTGCTATTTGCCTTGCGGATAAAAAAAACAGAGAATTCACTAGAGGCTTATTTATGAACATTGTAAAGAACGCTGGAATTCTTGACACTTTTTTTGTGGATTTTTTTGCCCCAAGGTCAATTTCTGACACTGTCTTACATGTTTCTTTATTTTATCAATTAATCTACTTGCAAATTACAAAACCCAATACAAATGATATACGCCCAGTTTTTCTTTCTAAATGCCTTCTCATGTAAAAAAAAAAAAAAAAACTGCTTCTACCTGAACCGGCCCTTTGATTTGGCAGAGGACTCCTCCTTTGGTGTGTCTTCCTGAGGTTTCTCATCCTGGGTGTAAGCTAAGTTGACAAAGCCCTCAGGTATCACCTCTGCGGAAAAGGGGTTTGTTATACTTAAGGAACAGGTGGTGCAAGTCTAAGGTGTCTGCAGAATCTAAATTATTAATCAATGATCTGGCACTTTACACATTAGACTACCTATATAGATATGATATATATTTAGACTTGCCATTGCTTACGAATATTGTTGGCTCTTATGACAAGTGAAGTTACACAATTGTAAGTCGCTTTGGAAACAATGTTTGCCAAACAAATTAATGTAAACATAAAATAGCGAACACAGATAACACACCATGCAAGTAAGGTGGAGGGTCTGTCGATTGACCGCTTGGCTCTTCTTTCATTGTGATAGCACAGTGTTTGTGTTCCTAGAGAGAACAGTCACAAGCAATGGTGGTTCAAAATGAGGTACACATTTAAACAATGAAGTATACAATTATATCCTGGTAACCTTTTATTTTGTATATTTTTTGGTAACACTTTAATTTATGTGTCCTTGTTACATATGTTACATGTACTTACCATAGTAATAACAGACGGTGAATTATACATAATTACATGCAACTAACCCTCAACCAAACCCTAATCCTGCCATAACCCGTAAGCACATGTTAATTAATATTACTCAGTACTTAAATATATAATTACACTGTAACAATGACACCGTAAAATAAAGTGTTACCGAGAAAACAATCGTTGTACTGGTGCTTTAAGTACCTCACAACCAAAACCTCATCTGAAGAACTTATAAACATAAATCTCCAGAAGAAAATGTTCTAGAACCTAAAAAGGTTCTGTCAAGTACTCCCATGGGATCATTTTATGGATTTAATTTTAATTAATTAATTATTTAAAATATTTTTTATTGGTAATTACATTTTATGAGCTCGTAAACATCACTAGAAAACAACAACAACAACAATTTTTTTTTCCTTCTACAGAACCTTTTTGGCATAAAGTGTTTTTAAAGGGGTGGTAAACCACGATTTCACTATTCTAACTTTAGCTAGTGTGTAATGTTGCTGCTTGAGCATAAACAACATCTGCAAAGTTACAACGTTCAAAGTTTAAAGCAAAGGGAGATATTTGCTTTTAAATAAATCAGTTTCTAAGAACTACAGCAAACGGCCAGTAGGCGACTACACACATTCCTCCAGGGTTGGTCACATCAACAGGCTCAATATTTACATAAACCCCTCCTCCGAGAATATTAAATATGTTTGTTAATACACTGTTTGAAGAATTCATCTTCCAGAATCTGGCAGTACGTTTTGGGAGTTCATTTTTAGTCCATCTCTGCAAAACGGACTTCAGGATGGACTAAAAATGAACTCCCAAAACGTACTGCCAGATTCTGGAAGATGAATTCTTCAAACAGTGGTACTAGAGGATGTGGTGCTGGTCCTTCAAGAGTCATTCTCAACCTATCTGTCCATAAAGCCTATAAAAAAACCATCTTCATGTATTTTACAACACTTCAGCTTGTGATTCTTATCTAGTGGGGGTCATTTTTTAGGATTCTTTACCTAACTGAAGTCTCTGAGATCCTGACACCTTGCACTTCTGGAGACTCCAGGTAGGTTGCAGCTCTGGAAAATGGTGGCGCTGGAGACTAAAGGGTTCCTGATGGTTTCACCCTTAATTCTTCACCTTAATTCTTAATTCATTTGCAGTTAACAGGTGTCTTTTCTTCACCACCTGTTTTTGTCAGATCCTGCTGACCCAACGAGCATTTCACTGTCCAATGGTCATGCCTTAACTGCAATGTCTAGTATTGCATTAGTATTGCATCCTTCTCATGGGCATTTAATACTTTTTGACTTTTCAGTCTGAGTTAAATCTCTTTTTTGGCTCAATTTATCTGTAAAAGAAAACATGCCTAATAATTCTGCACACCTGAATATAAGGTGATTTTCATTTCCAGCCTTCATGAACAATTATATATCACTTATACATTATTAAATACTAAATCAATAGTAGTTATTAGGATTACTGTGGTTTGGAATTGGTCAAATGTGCCTGGAAAAAAAATATGATCAGAAAATCAACGTGCCTAATAATTCTGCACTCCCTGTAGCAAATAAATAATGGTTTTCACAATTCTTATTCAACGCGGAGAGAGGATGAAAAATGGTGATGGTGCAATGAACAGATTTATAACAGGACAATTATATTATTGCACTCATATATTCTTATAAATAAAGGACCTGTAAATACTCATACAAGGACGTGTTCTTTACTATTATTATCTTGCATGATGGTGTTATTGTTCCATAAGTTAACTCATTCATCCCGCCTCCATGTTATCTAACCAGTTACAAAAACGGAAGTGTAGTAGGCTACGATTAAAATATGACCATGAATATGATACACGTACGATCGGAAGTGCATCAAATAAAATAGCCTACATTTCTTTAAAAAACTACAAAAAAAAAAAATCTAAACGTTGACTGTCACCCATTCACATTTATATATAGTTTGTAATATTTACCTGAAAGATACAAATTGATAGTCATTCAGTACGCAAACAAATATTTAATAAAGCCTATAAATAAATAAGTAAAAAATATGGCTTACCCCATGTGGTGATCACAAATGCTCCAAAGCAGACAGACAATATAAAGGTAGGCTACAGAAGAAAGACTCCAGTAACATGATGTTTTATAGCGCCTTGTGCTACCTGGACACGCCTCTCCTGACTCCTGAGTCAATTCTGCACAACATATGAGGGCGTGCAAAGAAGGAAAACCCTGTGACTTTTGCCCTTATAGCGGAAAAATCTCGGTTATGTGAGGTTGTATGAAAAATGATGAACTGATAAAAAGTTACGAACTTTGTTCCTAATAAGATTCAAAGATGGGGGTGCAGAAAATGTCTTTTCATTGTTATGTTTTTGTAGGCTAGTCAGTTGCCATCAATGATTTATTCTATGATGCGCGTTCATCAGTGTTCATAAAAAGTTCTCATAAAGAGTTATTTTTTCGACGAATTTTTTTTTTCCTATCAAAATTGTATATGCAGAAACAACTAGTCTCCATAAACAAGACATTTATAGAATAATTACAGAGAAAATGTAAACGCTTTGACGCTGTGAGCGTTTTCAAACAATTGCTCTGCTGGTTTGAGCATCTCCACCAGAGGAACCAATGGCGTGAGTCTGGGGGCGGGATTTGCTGTTTGATCGACCAATGGCAGGGTTCGTCAAACCTGTTCGATGCTAGTGGAAATGACACTACGTTGGCGTAATTAGGGAAAAGTTGGTGAACGCAATCTTCATGTTGCAACGAAGCCTTGGCTTAACGTTTAAATAAAGTAATAACTAATGGCAGGTGTGTCTACGTTTGTCATCAACATTATATCATCAAAGTTATGACCAAGATTCTGGACATTCAGTTAAGAATTTCTCATAGGCAGTAGGCTACCAGCAGTGTGGTGGTACTTTGCTATATACCATAGTGTTTGTATTGTTTGCAATGTATTGTAGTGATTTAGGATGTTTGATAATCATATAGGCTACTCAGAAACACACCTAGTCAAAATGGTTGAAGGATTGAGCTGAGTCGATATAGCTTGATAGATGTGTGAGAAATATCAGGTCTAAAACAAAATGACAGACAAACTGGATTGGTACAAGTCAAATCCCCCCAAAATCCCAAATGTTTATTCCCCCTTACATTTCATCACAAGATTTGAACAAAAATCCAACCATTTAAAAAAAAAAGATCTTTCAATGTGCAAGTTTTGAATTTAGTACATCAGCCTTTACCATAATTCCCACACAATAGTTATATTTCTCAGCTTAGCTCTTCGCATTAACAACATTTCCGAGAGCAAACATACAGTCACTTGTTGTTCTTACTGCATAAGATAATATCTAAGTTTCTTTCACAAGTTTTTTTTAGAGTTGTGTCGACCTCTAACACATTTTAACAAAAGACATGTGGTCAACCCAGTCTTAGCATGACTCAGTTCATATTGTGGCGCCACATGCAAACCAGTCTTTATATATTTATACAACAGTTTTATGAATAAACTTGGTTGCACTTCTGAACTTTAGCATGATCTAAGAAATAATTGGCATAGTTTTCTCCTCTGATGGCAGTCAGCATACTGGTTTGGTGATCTTCCAAAGATTATTAGTGAACCTGCATAAGAAAAAAACGTTCCGGGGAAAATTCCTCCCTTTTAAATATGCATGGCACCTGTACAGCAGGTTTATCATTGAACACAAAAAATGTTCACAATGAGATAACCATGAATTTCTGTTTTGATAAAAAAAAGAAAAGAAAAAAAAGTTGACTTATGTGCAGGGTTACACATCAAGACTATGAATGGTATTGGAGGAAAGGGTTTTACCTTTGTCCTTTATACTTTACATTCAGATATTGCTCACCGGAGATAAAAAACAAAAACATTTTGTTCTGAGATTTATTTAGTGTCAAGTTGCAGTAAATGTATACAGCGGAACTAATGAAACTTGGATTCCCACTTTAAGGAAGCAACACAATGGCACCTTTGACCTTTTTTAATGTTGTTTAATGATAATCTGTTGTTCATCAATTGTTTTGATGAACATTAGGAGCCAGTGTTCAAGAAATAGACATTCTTTCTTATGACATTCTGGCTCATCTAATCACCTGAAGCTCTGTGTGATGGTGGCATGAACTAGTGGCTACAGATGTTATTAATTTTGAGCATTAGGACAGCAGTCTAATAGCAGTCTGGACACCAGTCTGGAATAAATATGTCATGCACTCTTTCCAAGTTGTGTTAGTATGTGATACAGTCTTTGGTAACACTTTACAATAAGCTCCATTACACTCAAAAAATGCTGGGTTAAAAATAACCCAAGTTGGGTTGAAAATAGGGCTGTGCAATTATTTGAATTTCGATTTCGGCTCCCAACGATCACCAAAATAGTACAATCGAGAAAAAACGATTATTTTGCCATGTTCTGTTTTGCAAGAACACTCTTATGTTGTCTTGCGTTCTGAATGAAACGCGCACGCGCACATCCGCCCCTCCCGAAGCCACAAACTCTCTCAGGTCGTGACTCCTGTGCATTTATCATCCGCTGGAATTTAAAAACTCGGCGCGAGTAAAGATGGCAGAAGGAGGGCAGTTACAGCAGCTTTTGGTGAGCAAAAAAGGCAAAACCAACTCCGTTGTCGGCAGTGATGGGAATAACGGCATTATAGATAAACGGCGTTACTAACGGAATTATTTTTTTCAGTAACGAGTAATCAAACGAATGACTGTTTCTCCCGTTACAACGGCGTTAGCGTTACTGAGAGAAAAACAACGCGGCGTTACTATAATTGAGCTCACTGAAGCGGTTCCCTTTCGAAAGGGAACGAGCGCTGCGTCTAGCTGACGCTATGGGGAACGCCCTCGGCGTGACTGGTGTCTGAAGCTACTATCGAATCACGGCAAAGTCTTTGACCGACGTCAGCCCATGACGTCATCAACGTGCGACCCGGAAGTATAAAAGGGCGCCGTGCCAACACATACACATCTTTCTCGTCTTCAGGGACTGTCTGTTTGAACTGCTATACGAGTTAAGGTAAAACAAATTCAATTATTAATACACACGAGTGTGTATTTACTGCCTGGGATCAAGAGCATGCACAGTCAAGTTCATTTGAAGTTGTTTGTGTGTGAGTGTGAGCGGTTTTCAATCTGAGATCGCTCCACTCTAGTCTGGCTTTTTTCCTGAGGGAAGAAAGTTTGGCATCTGGGACTGGATGATGCTGTCCCGCTCAAGCTGAGGCTGAGCGTTGGCATACATCATGGGTTCTCAGATGCAGCTCGCTGATCGTCGCGACGATCTGGCGGTTAACGAGACTAGACAGCAAGTGCTCTTAGGGATGGCTGGTGAGAGTGGTATGAATCCTTTCAGCCACCCTGACCGTGTATGCTGAGCTGATGAATGTTATGGAACGTACTGCAGGCAGGCTGCGGCTGCCATGTTGGCGCGTTAGAGGAGAGATCGCTCGTGGTAGATTGCACGATCGTTTTCTCCTTGGCCATAAACCATCAGCTCAGATGAGCCTTCCATTCCTTCTTGATCTTCTTACAGAGATCGAGAGGGCATGGAAGAATCCATATTCGACCCAATATTCATCAGCATCAGCGTTTAACTTCGCTGATGTCGAGGGGATAGGGGAATATGGATATGTGTTGAGGCTACCGACTGGCGGGGAAAGTTTGTGGACTTTTCTCGCGTTTCGTGGGCATCAACACTGAGAGCTCAAACTGTGCTTTAATGGCAGGGGCATACACGGCAGCGGGTCAGGCTGGTGCTGCTTTTCACACCATGGCGGTGTTTCAGGCGTACCAGGCGGACCTGCTGGAGGATCTCGACCAGGGGGCCGGGCTGTCCCCTGAGGCGGTTGCTGAGCTGCGCCGCACCACAGATCTTGCTCTCTGGGCCACCAAGCAGACTGCTGCTGCCATCGGCCGCTCTATGGCGGCTATGGTGGTCACGGAGAGGCATCTGTGGCTGAGCCTGGCTGATATCGGGGAGAAAGAGAAAGGCTTTCTCCTCGATTCGCTGGTTTTGCCGACTGAACTTTTCGGCACCTCCGTTGAGGCGGGGGTTGGAAAGTTCAGGGAGGCGAAGGCGCGTTCAGCGGCATTTAAGACATGCATACCGCTGAGATCCGCGCCCCCACCCAGGCAGGCGGGACCTGGTCCTTCACGGTCTGAGGACCGTAGGCAGGACCAGAGGGCTAGCATCTCCTCTCGTGCCCCCCCCTCCGTGGAGGAGCAGGGCACAGAGGAGACGGGATTCCCGGGGGGAAAAAGGATCTGAGGGAGGTGATCCAGGACCAACGCTCTCGGCGTTGGTGATGGATCACTTCCCTTGAGGGCGGTTACATCCTAGCCCTCTCCTTTTTCCTTTTTAATGTCTTTTAATGATTTTTTACCCAGGCACTTCTTACATCAGGCCTGAGGCGGGCCCATGATGAGTAGAACTATGTTCTGACGGCCCGCCCGGACCTGCTCAGTGAGAACGCCCCTTTCAGGCATTCAAGGGCGGTAGAACATGGTGGTGAGAACCGCACAATGAGTCTTCGCTCAGCATGCCGCGGGTGAGAGTGGTCATTTTTGTGTATTACACTAAAAATATGTATTTCTTACAGACCCCAGGTTTCCTGTATAGAGTTGGGTATTCATCAACGACTGAACGCTGAGGCGTCAGTTGGGATGTGGATGAAGGAGGCGCGTTGCTGAGGCACTGCCACCGTTGGTAATATGTACCACTTAGATCGGAGGCTCTAGTAAGGCAGGTGCCAATGCTGAGGCATCAAGGTACTGCTAGCCTAGCTGGCTATCAGGTTAAAAAGGGGCAAATACGCTCTCCTGAAGGTCGGCTGTCAATTGTAGGCCTCAGTAGGCCTCTTGAACAAGGCGCGTTTTCAGTTGGAAGGCCTCAACCAGGCCTCACTGGAGGTATGTACCGATGTGCGCATCGGGACAGCTAGCCTGGCGGCTATCAGGTTGTAGGCCTCATCAGGCCTCCCTGAAGGCCCGCTGTTAGTTGTAAGGCCTTATTAGGCCTCCCTGAGGGTGAGCTCTCAGGTTGTGATCACTACCAGAGGCAGGTTGTAGGCCTCATCAGGCCTCCCTGAAGGCCTGCTGTTAACTCTAAGACCTTACTAGGCCTTTCTGAGGGTGACACTCCCAGAGGCAGGTTGTAGGCCTCATCAGGCCTCCCTGAAGACCTGCTGTTAAATTCTAAGGTAGTAGGCCCCATCAGGCCTCCCTAAGGTGTTCCTGGGATCCAGTCATCTAAAACAGTTAAGCACGAATTGCAAACAGGTAGCAGGCCTCTCCAGGCCTCCCTAAAGGCTGATTATCTGGTAGTAGGCCTCAATAGGCCTCCCTTGAGAGTGAGTTCCTTAATCAGGATGCTCGGATAGCCTGCGTAGCTTGACTGTCGACTAGTAGGCCTCAATAGGCCTCCCTGAGGGTGAGCTCCCAGGTTGTGGTCACTCGAACGAGGTAGTAGGCCCCATCAGGCCTCCCTAAGGCGTTCCTGGGATCCAGTCATTTGATACAGTTAGCACGCATTGCAAACAGGTAGCAGGCCTCTCCAGGCCTCCCTAAAGGCTGGTTATCAGGTAGTAGGCCTTAATAGGCCTCCCTTGAGGGCGAGTTCCTTAATCAGGATGCTCGAAAAGCCTGCGTAGCTTGACTGTCGGGTAGTAGGCCTCAATAGGCCTCCCGGAGGGTGAGCTCCCCGATTGTGGTCACTCGAACAAGGTAGTAGGCCCCATCAGGCCTCCCTAAGGTGTTCCTGGCATCCAGTCATCTGATACAGTTAGCACGCATTGCAAACAGGTAGCAGGCCTCACCGGGCCTCCCTAAAGGCTGGTTATCAGGTAGTAGGCCTTAATAGGCCTCCCTTGAGGGCGAGTTCCTTAATCAGGATGCTCGAAAAGCCTGCGTAGCTTGACTGTCGGGTAGTAGGCCTCAATAGGCCTCCCGGAGGGTGAGCTCCCAGATTGTGGTCACTCGAACAAGGTAGTAGGCCCCATCAGGCCTCCCTAATGTGTTCCTGGGACCCAGTCATTTGAAACAGTTAGCACGTATTGCAAACAGGTAGTAGGCCTCTCCAGGCCTCCCTGAAGGCTGCTTATCAGGTAGTAGGCCTTAATAGGCCTCCCTTGAGGGCGAGTTCCTTAATCAGGATGCTCGAAAAGCCTGCGTAGCTTGACTGTCGAGTCCCAGATGGTGGTCACTCGAACGAGGTAGTAGGCCCCATCAGGCCTCCCTGAGGTGTTCCTGGGACCCAGTCATTTAGCACGTATTGCAATCAGGTAGTAGGCCTCTCCAGGCCTCCCTAAAGGCTGGTTATCAGGTAGTAGGCCTTAAATAGGCCTCCCTTGAGGACGGGTTCCTTAAACAGGATGCCCGACTAGCCTGCGTAGCTTGACTGTCAAGTAGTAGGCCTCCATAGGCCTCCTTGAGAAAACAAGGGTAACCTCAGCAGGCGGTATTGCTGTCAGGTAGTAGGCCTCACTAAGGCCTCCCTGAGGACGGAGTCCCGAGCCTGGATGCTTGGGTTTCCAGCATGGCTTGCGGTTAGGTAGTAGGCCTCTATAGGCCTCCCTGGAATACCCGCTATCAAGTAGTAGGCCCACAGGGCCTCCTTGAAGTTGAAGTTCCTGAGCTAGGCACTTTGATTACCAGTTCTCTGTGAGAAATTGTGGTAGTTGGGCCTACAGCTGGAGGTTACTCGCCAGGCAGGCTCAGCTGCTCCCCTCAATGAGGGTCGTCTATGAGTGCTCAGCCGCCTGAGCCTGGTCAGACGGTCGTAGGCCTCTCATGAGGCCTCCCTGTTAGATCAGTCATTAAGGCCCTTTCGGCCTCCCTACTGCTTTGAAACACAAGCACCTGGTAGATCCTTGATTTGAGCAGGCAGACTCCCCTCGATAGCAAGGGTTGAAAAGCACTACGCTGAGTGTTGCTCTCTTGGATAACCCGTCTCTGAGTTCCGGGCTAAGTAAGACTGCCTGTGTTTCAGTCCCTTAGCTTGGACGCCCCTTGGGCACCATCCAGAGGCTCTGTTTGAACAGACAGGGTTGGCTAAACCGAAGTGTCCATAACACTTAGGGCACCAGGTCAGGCCTCCCTGGTGGCACTCGGGAGAACATTTCCAGAGTAGTGACTGGCTGGGGTTCCTTCGGGTCCCCTAGCCACATTCCCTTGAAGGGACCCCTTCTTTGGAAGTAGTGGTCCCGGGCCTTCGAGCTGTCTAGATGGAACTCCACGCAGTGCGTTAGGGTTCCGTTTAGTTGTATAGCTTGGGCTATGACCGTAGGGAGTGCTGTCACTGTCAGCCCAGGACCTGAGGGGGAATCGCTCAGGTTTTTCTATGAATTACTTGAGTTGACAGTTGTCACTGCCAATGGGCAGACACTCCCCTCAGCATGGCGGCGTTGGTATATCGTTCCCCATAGCGTCAGCTAGACGCAGCGAGAGTTCCCTTTCGAAAGGGAACGTCTAAGGTTACGTATGTAACCTCTGTTCCCTGAGAACAGGGAAAGAGCGCTGCGTCGCGTTGCCATGCTTCAGGGCCTATCTGCCATACAGTCCCTTCAGACGAGAAGATGTGTATGTGTTGGCACGGCGCCCTTTTATACTTCCGGGTCGCACGTTGATGACGTCATGGGCTGACGTCGGTCAAAGACTTTGCCGTGATTCGATAGTAGCTTCAGACACCAGTCACGCCGAGGGCGTTCCCCATAGCGTCAGCTAGACGCAGCGCTCGTTCCCTGTTCTCAGGGAACAGAGGTTACATACGTAACCTTAGACGTTTTCATCCAAACAGGCTCTCTGTCAGTCGGCACACACACACACACACACACACACACACACACACACACACACACACGTTTGTTTTTGTGAATTTTGAGGACATTCCATACGCACTTTGAAATGATTTGTAAGATTTTCAATTCAGAATTCAGTGTTTAATCACGTCTTCTAATTTATGTAAGCATGCACATGTAAGGTGAGCGTTTATTTCACATCATTTATTTGAGAAATTGGCTTTCTAGTTTAAGCCACTCAATAAAGTCAACATGGATTCAGCCACAGTGAACGATTTGCCGTTGATATTATTACTGCAATGTCCAACTTCCATTAATTAAACTGTGATCAAGTGCAGGACCTGTTACGCCATTTCATTACCGATTGAAAATAATAAAAATGTGTTCAAATGTTAAAAATTGCAGTTGTTGTGAAACCCACGAAATGAAGCAGCGTTAGTAAATTTACGTTTACTATTTGTTCTAGTTATAGCACATATTTTTAGTCTAAATAATAAGCCGTGCACATTGCTTCAATAGCAAAGAATATAGACAATAAACATAAACCTGTGCTTCTTAGATCATTTAATCTTAAAGTCTGTGGCATGTAAAATTATTCAGCCACTCAAATGTTGAATTTTGACGGTGACTATAAATGTAGGGTTGTTTAATATCTACTTCACGGAAGATATATTTTTGCAGTCACTAAAAAATTAAGAGTTTTTCCAATAAATCTCAGAACACACCGACCAAATAACAAATGGTTATTCAGTAGCTACTAAAACAAATAATGTTCAAGGATTTTTGTGTTTTTTCAGAGTATTAGAAGCGCATAATTGTGTATATGAAAAAAATGAAAATGTGCAAAGCAAAATGTAAAATAAAAACAATACATGCACAAAAGTTACAAACCACAAGATAGTTTTACTTTAAATAAATAATTTAGACATTTCAGAGGAAGGGACGACAGCAGAGAATTATGGATAATTCACTTTATAAAAATCGAAAAAAGCATCTTAACAATAAACAGTAAATAACATTATCGGATATAGGCTAATACAAGAATAAAGTAGCCGTTTCTATCCGAGAGGCAATAAAGTTAGCTTGTGCGGGGGAAAAGGTCCAACATGTTGGAGGCTCAAACCACGAGCACGAGCGCCCTCATGCGACGAGGTCATATAAACAAACCACAATATTCACATTCAAAGGGTTTATGTGCAACTGTACAAACTCATACAACCTGCAAAACATTAGGTAAAAGTGTTGCAATAGCCTGTTAAGGCAAAGAAGTGTTGTTGAAAAAAGTGTCAAGGGAGTTTTACTGTAGTTTTATGTACAATAACACTAGACCCTACTTATAATATTTACATATAACAAACAATATTTGTAGGCTATATACAAATTGAGAAAAATAAATCTATAGATGTACAACAACTTTGTCATTTGATATAAGAATAGTATCTTTTCAATGAGCTGTAACAATGTACCAAAAAGAAAGTGTGCAAGCAACAAAGAACCCCGATTTCTTTCTCTCCTATTAATGGCCACATGGCAGTTTAAATATTTAAATGCTGTTTTTCAAATAATATTGCGCAGCTTCTTAAAATGAACTCGCACACCATTTAGTCCTAAAACAGAAGCATTTTGTTGACATAAAAAAAATCAAAATGTAATTTAAATGTAAGATTAACTGCATCAATTATTTATCTTTGCCCTTCATTTGAGATATACAAACACTCGAATAAATCTAAGGGAGTTTATGTTAGTGAGCAGATACTTGTGCATTCACCAGAGCATAGTAGGCCCCTTGTTTGGCCATGAGTTGGGCATGTGTTCCCTGCTCAATTGCCTTGCCATTCTGAACGACCACGATGATGTCAGCATTATGAATAGTGGACAAGCGGTGGGCGATGACGATACATGTGCGGCCAAGCCGGGCGTCATCAAGAGCATCCTGCACGATCTGTATAGCAGGAGAGAAAAAAGTGGTCAAAACTTGCACATTTAAAAAAAAAAAAAAACACATAATAGTAAATGTATATTTAAAGCAGCACTTTATGAATGAAATCTCTTGACTTGATTCATAGGTTTGATCTTCTTTTGTTTCCTTTTCTAAATGTGATAAGACGATAAAACACAGGTGTGTAGAGTGCAAATCCGTGATTTTCAAGGCACTCCCTAAAAGCAACAGATTCACATGCACACAAGTTCAAACTACCAAAAGTGCCATCTGCTGGTTGAACACAGAGGTGTTTTTTGTCCTAACAGTGTCAAAACGGGAACAGTTTTGAACAAATCAACTGAACTTGATGACATACTTTTCTACAGTTTTGCAACAATCTTTACATGTGTTACAAACCTTCTCGCTTTCTGTGTCGAGGGCTGATGTGGCCTCGTCCAGCAGCAGAATTTTGGGCTTGCGCACCAGAGCTCGAGCAATGGCTATCCTTTGCTTCTGTCCTCCAGACATCTGAGTGCCTTTATCTCCAACTCGAGTGTTGTATTTCTGAAGGGATATCACATAATTATATATATATATATAGATGATGAAAACCCTGGACCACAAAACCAGTCATAAGGGTCTTATTTTTTTTGTTTGTTTGAGATTTATACATTCTCTGAAAGCTGAATAAATAAGCTTTGTATAACCATACATTGATGTATGCTTTGTTAGAAAAGGACAATATTTGGTCTAGATGCAACTATTTCAAAATCTGGAATCTGAAGGTATGAAAAAAATCGAAAGGTTTAAAATCTTTAAAGTTGTCCAAGTCCTTATCATTGCATATTACCACTAATAATACATTTTTGATATATTTACGGTAGGAAATGTACAAAATGTCTTCATGGAACATGATCTTTATTTAATATCCTAATGATTTTTGGCATAAAAGAAGTCCATTTTGACCCATACAATGTATTGTTGGCTATTGCCACAAATATACTTGCGCTACTTATGACTGGTTTTGTGGTCCAGGGTCACATAATATAATATAATATAATATAATATAATGTAATTAGTGCTGTCAAATGATGAATCCGATTAATCCAAAATAAAAGTTTGTTTACATAATATATGTGTCTGTACTGTGTATATATAAATACACACACATGCATGTATATATTTAAGAAAAAATATTGATATATAATATAAATGATTAAAAAATATA
This sequence comes from Gobio gobio, assembly GCF_949357685.1. NCBI lineage: Eukaryota > Metazoa > Chordata > Actinopteri > Cypriniformes > Gobionidae > Gobio > Gobio gobio. The sequence goes on along the minus strand of NC_137108.1, from coordinate 20,616,943 downwards.
TACAGTATATACACATGCAAATATTTCTTAAATATATACATGTGTGTGTATTCAAATATACATAATAATTATACACAGTATACACACACACACACACACACACACATATATATTATGTAAACACAAACTTTTATTTTGGATGCGATTAATCGTGATTAATCATTTGACAGCCCTGAATATAATATAATATAATATAATATAATATAATATAATATAATATAATATAATATAATATAATATAATATAATATAATATAATTAATATAATATAATTAATATAATATAATATAATTAATATAATATAATTAATATAATATAATATAATATAATATAATATAATATAATATAATATAATATAATATAATATAATATAATATAATATAATATAATATAATTAATATAATATAATTAATATAATATAATATAATATAATATAATATAATATAATTAATATAATATAATTAATATAATATAATATAATTAATATAATATAATTAATATAATATAATATAATTAATATAATATAATTAATATAATATAATATAATATAATATAATATAATATAATATAATATAATATAATATAATATAATATAATATAATATAATATAATATAATATATACACTTTACAATAAGGTCCCAGTGTTTAACTTTAGTTCATGCATTAACTATAATCAACTAACAAATAGATAATACAAATTAATAAAAGATAATAAAAGTTAGATAATAAAACAATAGACCTGTTCATTGTTAGTTCATGTTAGTTCAGGTCCATTAAACAATATTAACAAATGCTATACCTTTGGTTTTAATAATGAATTAGTATGAATGTTGAAATCTTAAAAATAAATAATCGCTTTAGAAGTATTATTCATTGTTAGTTGAATGGAACTTTATTGTAAAGTGTTCCTAATATAAACTTTAAAAAAAGAAAGAAATTGATACATTTGTTCAGCAAGAATGCATTAACTTGATCAAAAGTGTCAGTAAAGGCATTTATAATGTTGTAATAATAATATTATAAATCAATGATCTTCTTTTGAACATTAATCAAACAATCCTGAAACAATGTCCATAAAATGTTAAGCAGAAAATCTGTTTTCAACATTGATAGTAATAAAAAATATTACTATTTTGCTCAAATAAAGTGTAGTGTACTTGTTTGTAAAGGTCAATGTATACACACACACACACACACACACACACACACACACACACACACACACACACACACACACACACACACACGCACACACACGCGCGCGCGGTTTCTAAGTTTTATGGGGACTTGACATAATGGTTTTTAGACTGTACAAACTGTATATTCTATCCCCTACCCCAAAATCTACCCATAACACAAAACTTTCTGCATTTTTAGATTTACAAAAAACATCAGTCTGATTTATAAGCCGTTTTTCTATCTTTGTAGTCCCCATAATGTAGGGTTTACATGGCCACACACACACACACACACACACACACACACACACACACCCACACACACACACACACACACACACACACACACACACACATTAATGGAGACATCATGCATACCTCTGGAAGGCCAATGATAAAATTATGTATGTTGGCCTTCTTCGCAGCTTCCTCAATCTCCTCCTGGGTGACGACACGGCTGTTGTCCCCATACTGAATGTTCTCAGCAATGGTGCAATCAAACAGGATGGGCTCCTGAGACACCAGCCCCATCTGGTTGCGCAGCCATGCCAGGTTCACATTTCTGGTGTTATTACCATCTACAAACTGTGCAACAAGCAAAAATCAGGCACAAATTGATCACTTGAGCCAAAATAATGGTTTAGACCTCTAGGCACACAAAAACCACCCGATGAACTCACCACTTGGCCTGCCGCAGGGTCGTAGAAGCGTTCTAGAAGCTGAATGGTGGTGCTCTTGCCACAGCCACTGCTGCCCACCAGGGCCAGAGTCTGCCCCTGAGACACTGATACATTCAGGCCCTGTAAGACCGTCACATTCTGACGGGTTGGATAGGAGAATTGCACCTCTCGGAATTCAATATGCCCTGAAAAGTTTGTCTGAAAAAAAGACAAAGATTTTATTTAAGTTTGACCTCTTTTGTGACCTCCTCTGACAGCTTCATGCCACAAACTCTCGATTTTCACACTTACTGGTTGGTCTCCAGACTCATCGTAGATATCAATGGCTGGTTTCTTCTCTAGCAGCAGTAAGATTCGCCCAGCTGCTGCTTTGGCTTTGGCAAAGTCAGGAGCGAATGATGACGACTGGCCAATGTTCATTGCAGCAAAGACAATAACAGAAAATACCCTGGGGAGGAGGAACCAACACATCAACACCGTAAAGAGTATGTGAGATTTTTTTTAAAACAACATATAATTGATCAATCCTTCATACAAACTGTACCTACAGGAAAACATTTTCATATTCTGTGTAACAACGTGCAATAAGCCAGGCTCCAAAGCGGAAGATTGCAGCATTGACCAGGTAAGGAATGGCTTGGGCAAGGGCAAAGGTGACTCCGTAGATGGGTGCTTTACACAAGCTAGATCTGAAATATCACATAAGATTTGATGTTACTGAGCGTGTGTTAAGGCAGGGGTTTTCAACGTTTTTGAAAACGTCTCGGTTACGTATGTAACCCTCGTTCCCTGAAGGAGGGAACGGAGACGTACGTCGGAACTGACCGACGAATTGGGATCTATTTTCAGAGACCAATCTACTTCGAGTGTATAGAAACGAGCCAATAAACATTGGCATGCGGTTCACGCACCGCCCCGCAGCGCGGGTATAAAACACGGACGTGAACAACGCATACCGCTTTTACAACTGAGGAGCCGAGATGTGACTCGGGCCTGCAGCTGAAGCACAGCACCTGGTGACGGGACGTACGTCTCCGTTCCCTCCTTCAGGGAACGAGGGTTACATACGTAACCGAGACGTTCCCTTTCAGTCGGTCACGTTCGACGTACGTCGGAACTGACCGACGAATTGGGATCCCTACAAAAATGCCAGGGTGCTGGCCCTTCCAGCGCCCTGCTCAAGCTCACTGGGTGCTCCTAGTTGGAGCAGCAGACAGGGCTTAAGCAGGGAGGTCCGACACTGCTGTTTCTGCAAGACCCACTCAGCGTGACTATTGGATAACGCTGGGAAAGCGTGCCCGTCTCGGGAGATGGTACGCTGCGGAGCCACGTCCACCGGAGGAGGAGGGTGGAAAATACTCATACGGACTAACCTATCTGGGTAGTAACAACATATGGCAGTCTCTGGGGTGGTTCCAACCTGGTTCCAGGGGGGAAAGAACACCGCCAAAGACGACAGAGCGGGCTCTGTCAAGGGAAAGACACAGGGCTAGCCGAGTAGGGTAGCAGGTACCGTGGAAATACACATATGGGGTCACCGTGAGGGAACCGCTACATATGGACCCAGCCTAACACACACGTTCCACAAGCATACGGGTGCAGGCCTGGTGTCAGACGGCCGCCACGTCTTGACACCGAAGGGGTGACGGAGGAGCTCGACAGGGTTCACCATTTCTGGGGAACACAACTGGAGAAAAAAATAACGCACGTATCCGGCCATAGGCGGGAGTGGCGTAGCAAGCCGACACAGGAACGGGCACTTCGCGTTTACCGGCCGTTGGAGGCGAGTACACGGGAAGAAACCAGCTCCACACGGAGGCTATAGAATCTAGCGAACGTGTTAGGTGTCGCCCAGCCCGCAGCTCTACAGATGTCTGTCAGCGAGGCACCTTGAGCCAGCGCCCAGGAGGAGGCAACACTCCTTGTGGAGTGCGCTCGCAACCCGAACGGGCAAGGCACGTCTTGCGATTGGTACGCTAAGACTATAGCATCCACTATCCAGTGGGCTAACCTCTGCTTGGAGACAGCCTTTCCCTTCTGCTGGCCTCCGTAACAGACGAAGAGCTGCTCTGAGGTCCTAAAGCTTTGTGTCCGGTCAACGTAAGCGCGAAGAGCGCGGACGGGACATAACAAAGCCAGGGCTGGGTCTGCTTCCTCCGAGGGCAGCGCTTGCAGGTTCACCACCTGGTCCCGAAAGGGAGTGGTAGGAACCTTGGGCACGTATCCGGACCGGGGTCTCAGGATGACGTGAGAGTTACCGGGCCCGAATTCTAGGCACGATTCGTTGACCGAAAGCGCATGCAGGTCCCCCACCCTCTTGATTGAGGCCAATGCAGTCAGGAGTACCGTCTTCATAGACAGGATTTTTAACTCAACGGACTGCAAAGGCTCAAAAGGAGGGCCCTGAAGTGCTCTGAGCACCAGGGCTAAGTCCCAAGAGGGTAGCGAGATAGAACGAGGAGGATTTAGTCTCCTCGCACCCCTGAGGAACCTGACGATTAAGTCATGCTTCCCTAAGGATTTACCTTCCACTACATCGTGATACGCCGCTATTGCTGCGACGTACACTTTCAGGGTGGAGGGAGACAGCCTTCGCTCCAACCCATCTTGTAGGAAAGAAAGCACAACATTAATCGAACACTTCCGGGGGTCTTCGCGGCGAGAAGAACACCAGAAGAGCAACTAGCAAGACCTGCTCCTCGTCCTCCCTGACCTTGCACAGAGTCTGTGCTAGAAGGCTCACTGGGGGAAACGCATATTTGCGTAGGTCCCGGGGCCAGCTGTGCGCCAGTGCATCTGTGCCAAGGGTACCCCCGTTCAGGGAATAGTACCACTGGCAATGGGACGAGTCCGGAGTGGCAAACAGGTCTACCTGTGCGGCTCCGAAAAGGTCCCATATCAGCTGGACGCTCCGAGGGTGGAGTCGCCACTCTCCCGGAAGTGGACACTGACGAGAGAGCTTGTCGGCTGTCTGGTTCAGCGCACCAGGGATGTGAATGGCACGAAGCGACCTCAGATGCTTCTGACTCCACAGGAGGAGGTGGCGGGCGAGTTGGAGCATGCGACGGGAGCGCAGATCACCCTGACGGTTGATGTACGCAACGGCCGCAGTGCTGTCCGTACGGACCAGTACGTGTTTGTGCTGAAGCAGCTTCTTGAAGCGAGTTAGCGCAAGACGTACCGCCATTAACTCCAGGCAATTGATATGCCAATGCAGCTGGGGCCCCGTCCACAGACCCGAGACTGCATGCCCGTTGTACGTGGCCCCCCAACCCGAGGCTGAGGCATCTGTGAATACCACAACATGCCTGGACACCTGTCTTAAGGGCACTCCGGCCCATAAGAACGAGGGGTCGGACCAAGGGTTGAAGGTTTGGCGACAGTACGGGGTAACTGGGACCCGATACTGGCCGCTCTGCCACGCCCACCTCGGGACTCGGTCGTGTAGCCAGCGCTGAAGCGGTCTCATATGAATTAATCCGAGCGGCTTTACCGCGGCTGCAGATGCCATATGCCCCAGGAGCCTCTGAAAGAATTTCAGTGGGACCGCCATCCTGCTCTTGAATGTATTCAAGCAGTTCAACACTGACTGGACTCGTTCCTCTGTGAGGCGCGCAGTCCGATTGACCGAATCCAGCTCCATGCCGAGATAAGAGATCCTCTGCGTGGGACAGAGTTTGCTCTTCTCTCGGTTGACCCGAAGGCCCAACAGGCTGAGGTGACGGAGCACCAGGTCCCTGTGTTCGCACAACTGCTCCCGAGACTGGGCGAGTATAAGCCAGTCGTCAAGATAGTTGAGAATGCGAACGCCGCGTTCTCGGAGTGGAACAATGGCTGCCTCCACGACCTTCGTAAAGACGCGGGGCGACAGGGACAGCCCGAAGGGCAAGACTTTGTACTGATATGCCTTCCCCTCGAACGCAAAGCGTAGGAACGGTCTGTGTCGAGGAAGGATAGAGACATGAAAGTACGCGTCCTTCAAGTCGATCGCTGCAAACCAATCTTGGGGACGGATGCATTCGAAGATGCGTTTCTGCATTAACATTTTGAATGGAAGTCTGTGCAGGGCCCGATTCAAAATGCGCAGATCCAAGATTGGCCGTAACCCACCCCCTTTCTTGGGTACAATGAAGTAGGGGCTGTAGAACCCCGACCTCATATCGGCTGGAGGAACCGGCTCGACCGCGCCCTTCGCCAGTAGGACATCGATCTCCGCCCGCAATACATGGGCATCGCTGCTCCGCACTGAGGTGAACAGGATGCCCTTGTATTTGGGGGGCCGGTGCGCGAACTGAATCGCGTAACCGAGTCTGATGGTATGGATGAGCCAGCGAGACAGCCCCGGGAGCTCTAGCCAGGCTCCCAGAAACTGAGCAAGCGGGACCAACGGCACCACAGACGTACCCGGGGTGAGGCAGCGAGGTGGAATGTTCAGACCTGACTCGGACGGCCCGGAGGCGACCCGGAGAAGGGTCTGAACATTCCGAGGTGGGGCAGTGTGTGGGAGAAAAGGCCCGGGGGCGTCCTCTAGCCTCACACTGCCCCCTGGCGAGAAGAGGGGAAGACTGGAGTGGCAAGGCCCGGGGGCGTCGCGCACAACGATCTTGGCCCTCTTGGGGCCCAGGGACATAGGAAACTGCTTTTTTATTGACAATGTGGGTACCACTGAGCTCCGAGGAGCTAGTGGCAGAGATGTTATGTTGTTGGCCCCCCGGTCCTCCTCCGGGGGGGGGGGGGGGGGGGGGAGTGCGGACACCATCTCCCTCCGAGCAGATCCATCCGTCCCTGGACTGCCCGTCTCAGGGCCGCTTACCCTTACGTTTACCGGCAGACTTAGCGGGGCCCTGAGCGGGTTGGGCGGCCCCCTTGCGTCCGGCGCCCTGCTTCCCGGGTGGAGGCTGCAGCAGCTTTAGCAGGGGCGGAGGCGGACGAAGGAGGACGCCCTCGGCGACGAGCAGGAGGAGGCGCTGGACCCGGCGGAGGGGTGAAGGCAGCAGCGGTCCGCCGGGGCAGGATGTTCTTGATCGCCTCCGTCTGCTTCTGGGCCACCGAGAACTGTTGGGCGAAGCTCTCGATGGCGTCGCCGAAGAGGCCGGCCTGACTGACAGGGGCGTCGAAGAACCGCACTTTGTCGGTTTCGCGCATATCAGCCAGGTTCAGCCACAGGTGGCGTTCCTGGACCACCATAGTGGATATCGCCCGACCCAGGGAGCGGGCAGCGACTTTCGTTGCCCGGAGGGCGAGGTCCGTCGCTGTCCGCAGTTCCTGCATGATCTTTGGCCTAGTAGACCTGCAGGAGCGCCATGGCATGCAGCGATGATGCGGCTTCCCCGCAGGCAGCGTAAGACTTGCCCAGTAACCCGGACGAGAACTTACACGCCCGGGAGGGGAGACGCGGCACATTCCGCCAGTCGACCGCGGCCCTGGGACACAGTTGCATCACCATGGCGCGCTCGACCGGAGGTATCCCCACGTAGCCCTTAGCCGCACCACCGTCGAGGGTAGTGAGGATGGAGGAGTCAGTCGATCGATGGCGGGCGCTGTAGGGCGCCGACCACGACTTCGTGAGCTCCTGATGCACCTCCGGGAAGAATGGCACTGGGGCGGGGCGCTGAGAACCAGCACGGGCCGCCCCGAGATACCAATCATCCAACCGCGAGGGTTCGGGACACGGTGGAGGGTTCCACTCGAGCCCGACACTTGCGGCGGCCCGGGAGAGCATAGCCGTAAGCTCTGGATCCGGCTCGGACAACGCTGCCACACCCGAAGGGGGCAACGCAGCCGGGTCGTCATCTCTAGAACCCATTAGCTCATCCTCCGATGCAGCCAGCGAAATCATATCCTCAGCCGGAGCCCCAAAGGAAACGGCCGGCCCCCCGTGGGAAGAACCAGCGCGCTCCTTCGAAAGCTCCACCGGCGCAGCGGAGGGTGGGAGGGTCCAAGGGGTTTTTGGCCCGTCGGGGAAGCCCTGACCGTCACCCTCAGATCTCCACCAAAGGCATCCGCCAAAGTAGCAGCCCTCTGCTTTGCAGCGGGAGGACCGCTAGATCGGGAGATGCGCATTGGGACTCCACCCCGTTTGAGGTATTCGAGCCTAGATCTAAGCACTGCGATGGTCATGTTCCCGCAATGGGAACATGAGTCATTCACGAACGCTGCCTCAGCGTGTTGAACGCCCAAACACGTGAGACAACGATCATGACCGTCAACTGGGGACAGAAAACGACGGCATCCAGCAACACACGGTTTGAATGACATCTTGAAAAAGACGCAGGGTCAAACCGTGTATTTTGCTCTTTTATGAATGGAAAAATGCTCTTTTATAGTGCTGAAGCACTCAGGGAGATGGCCGCGGCTCCCCGCGGTACGATAGTGCAAGCCCGCGGGTGAGCACTCAAAGGAAACGCCCAACGAACCAACACCGGAAGTCTTTTGCGGCCACTCGCTGACTCGCGCCGTCACGCCAACACCAGGAAGAGCACTCTCCAGACTCGTTCTCTTGAACACTCTCGGCAGAAACAGTCTTGTGCAGGTAAGCAGCAAAACCATCGGCTCCGAAGTTGAAAGCGGTATGCGTTGTTCACGTCCGTGTTTTATACCCGCGCTGTGGGGCGGTGCGTGAACCGCATGCCAATGTTTATTGGCTCGTTTCTATACACTCGAAGTAGATTGGTCTCTGAAAATAGATCCCAATTCGTCGGTCAGTTCGGACGTACGTCGAACGTGACCGACTGAAAGGGAACTTATATTTGCCATCACATAAAATTAGCCATTTGCAATTTTAGAAATTTAAAAAACGTTAGTACTTATGACCCCCCCCAAATAATGATTCTCCTGAGAGCAGTGTTAGTATAGTATTATTTATATACTATTATAATATTTTAGTAATTAGAGTTTTTATATTTTCAGTTTCCATTTTTAGTTTAAGTTTCAGTCATTTTGTTATGCGCTTTTGTCATTTTTACTAGTCTGTATATATTCATGAACAAAGACAAAATTTTAACACATTAGGAAAACATTAATCTATATTAAAATTCAAAATTATAGAATTTTCTAAATTAAATGTTATATATATATATATATATAGTCACTGTATTGAAGTCAAAGCAAAATATTAAATATAGTAATATTTATTACAAATAAAAATATTTTTAAAATAAAGTAAATTTATTAAATATATATTTGTATCTTTTAACACAAATATATATATATATTTTTTAAAACATTTTTTATTAAATATTTTCAGTAACTCTATAAGCACAGATATTGTCATTAACTAATTTTATTAAATATAAAAATATTTTTAAAATAAAGTAAATATTTATTAAATTTATATTTGTATCTTTTAACACAAACATATATATTTAAAAAAAACTTTTATTAAATAAAAAAAAATTGTTAAATTAAATTTAAAAAAATAATTAATTAAATATTTTCAGTTACTCTATAAGCACAGATATTGTCATTATTTTAAAATTATTTATATTTAATAAAATTTGTTTAAGTAAATATTTATTAAATATATATTTGTATCTTTTAACACAAGTATATATTTTTAAACAATTTTTGTATTAAATATTTTCAGTTACCCTATAAGCACAGATATTGTCATTAACTAATTTTATTAAATATACAAATATTTTTTTTAAATAAAGTAAATATTTATTAAATATATATTTGTATCTTTTAACACAAATATATATTTAAAAAAAAATGTTTTATTAAATATTTTCAGTTACCCTATAAGCACAGATATTGTCATTAACTAAAACTAAATCTAAATCTATTAAAACATTTCTGTTAATTAAAATAAAGCTAAAATATAATAAAATATAAATATTAGTTAACTAATATTGGCAATAAACTGAAATAAGTTTAAGTTGAAACACTAAAATTATTAACTGGAGGTAAATAATAACTAAAACTAAATAAAATGAAAATGAAAACTGAAATAAAAATAAATTAAACTTAAATAACAATAAAAACAAACAAATATAAAATGACAAAAACATGAAATTAAATGACTAAAAATTAAACGACAACTATAAAATGTATAATATTAATTATAAACATTAATAAAACTATAGTAATACTAAAATAAAAAGTGAAATAACACAAATATTTTTTTCTTTTATCTTTTGCTTAAAAAATTCCATGGCATTCAATTGCACCCCTTGTCGTCCCTGGACCTCAGTTTGAAAACCGCTGTATTAAGATTTTTTATTTTAAAAATGATTTTACCGATATGGCTTGCTCAGGCTGTCAATAAACTTTCTGAAGAAGACATCTTCTCGGGTTAATGCAACAACCGTCTTGAAGTTCTCAACAGTTTCTGTGGATATCTGAGCGGAAGAGTTAGAAAAGATACCATCAGCTACCAATTAATCTTACGGAATCATTTACTGGATAAATCGAAATCACATGGTTCTCAAACAAAACCAAAAAAATGTCAATGACCAGTGAACCGTACCTTGCCAGACATCTCCAGTGCACTCTGGTCTTTGGAGGCGTGTCCTGCCATGGCTCTCATCTGGATGAAATGTGCCCCCGTGAGGAAGGGGACACAGGCAAGGATAAGCAAGGTGAGCTGCCAGCTATGGATAAACGCCACAATGATGGCGATGCCAAGAGCACAGATTGTGTTTGTGGCTAGTCCTAATCTGGATCCTGCTGCCTAGAGATGAGAAAGAGAGACAAGCAAATAAGACACTACACAACTAAACAAGCTATCTGGACATCGGATTATTAGAATGATTTCTATGATAATGATAGAAGTAATATAAGAAACACATGGAGAGTGTTAAATGAAATTATCAAGAATAAAAAAGGACACATAGGAGATTTTTAATATTCTTTAATTAAAAACAATATAGAGGTCAAGGATATGACCTTAGTGGCAAATGCATTTAATGATTTTTTTTTTGGAGTTGGTCCAGGTTTGGCTGAGGGGCTTGTAAAGACTGGCAGCAAAAATGATGTGTTAAGTAAGAATGTACATATTGGTGAATCTATTTTTGTGAAGGGAACTGATGAAAAAGAAATTATAGAGATAGTTAAAACATTTAAGAGTAAAAGGTCAACAGATTGGAATGGCATTGACATGTGTATAGTTAAAAGTATTATTGGAAGTATTGTTAAACCTTTAAAGCATGTATGTAATCAATCTCTGAAATCTGGATTTTTCCCAGATAAAATGAAAATGGCAAAGGTAATACCCATATATAAGGCTGGTGAAAAAAATATACTCTCAAATTACAGACCAGTTTCAGTGCTCTCACAGTTCTCAAAAATACTAGAAAAATTTTTCTTTGTAAGACTTAATAGTTTTATTGCTAAACACAATATACTGTGTGATCAGCAATATGGTTTTAGGGCTAATAGGACAACTTCACATGCACTTATTCAACTTGTAGAGGAAATAACAACAGCAATAGAACAAAACAAATATGCAGTGGGGATATTCTTGGATCTTACAAAGGCATTTGACACAGTAGACCATAAATTATTATCCATGAAATTACATAAATATGGAATCAGGGGGGTGGCACTTTCTTGGTTAAATAACTATTTACAAAATCGATATCAATATGTAGAACTGCAAAACTGTAAATCTATGTCCAAGGTAATTACCTGTGGGGTCCCCCAGGGGTCAGTGCTGGGACCATTGTTGTTTAATTTATATATAAATAATGTATGGGAGGTGTCAAATGAGCTGAAAACTATTTTATTTGCTGATGACACTAGTTTAATTTGCTCTGGGGAAAATTTGGATCAACTCTTGGATATAGTGGAAAACGAATTAAAAAAGATGAAGAGCTGGTTTGATGTAAATAAACTAACATTGAACTTAAGCAAAACTAAATTCTTAATCTTCGGTAATCGCTTAACAAACATACATAAGAAACTTGCGATAAATGACATTGAAATAGAAAAAGTAAAAGAATTTAAATTTTTGGGAGTAATAATTGATGAAAAATTATGTTGGAAGCCACATGTACATTATATTAAGGCCAAAATATCTAGATCAATTGCAATACTTTATAAAACTAAATATCTATTAAATCAACGCTCATTGTACACGTTGTATTGTTCCTTCATACTTCCATATATTACTTATTGTTTGGAGGTGTGGGGACACACATACAAAACGAACACTAAATCTATATTTATACTTCAAAAGAGAGCCTTAAGAATTGTAAATAAAACTACTTATAGAGCACCAACTAACCCACTTTTCATCAAAATAAAAGCACTAAAATTCAGAGATTTGGTAGAACTTAAAACTGCACAAATTATGTATAAAATATATAATCAACAATTATCAAAAAGTATCCAAGGGTTGTTTCAAATGAGAGAGAGCAAGTACAATCTGAGAGGACATTTGGTATTACAAAGGAAAATTATAAGAACAAATGTTAAGAATCACTGTATTACAACCAAAGGAGTTCATGTATGGAATAACTGTAGTGAAGAGATGAAAACATGTACAACAATGAGTAATTTTAAGAGAATATTTAAAATTAAAATATTGAAGGGATTTGAAAAGGAATTGAGATGTTAGTATCGTATACTGACCGTATGTTTTTGGGATTATATAAAAAGTCTAGTTTGGATGGGTTTTATTGGGTGTAATATAGATAAATGGAAAAGAAGATGATAGAATTGTATATACGTACTGTAGTTATGAATGTATGCATCTGTGAAATATGTGAATATAAGTACTGGAAGTAGATATATAGTGTATGTTTATGTAAATATGTAAAGCAACGATTCTATTTGTGTTAATTAAGGGAAAAATAGAGATGGGGGGGTAGGACTAGAAAAGTTTTTCGAACTTCTTCCTACTCCTTTTTGAACATGTGAAATTGTTTTGTTATTTCTATTTGAAGTCCTTAATTCTTTATAATAATTTTGGAAGTGTGTATAGAGAAGTGTATGTTCTTTTTTTATTTGGTATTTTTAATTATATTGTAAGTATGTAGGAATTTATGATTTAGGTACATACATATTCTCTTCCTGTTATTCTTATTTTTTTATTTTTATTTTTATTTTTTTAACATGTTCAAATAAAACACTCAATCAATCAATCAATTTCTGAAGGATCGTGTGACACTGCAGACTGATGCTGAAAATTCAGCTTTGCCATCACAAATTACATTTTAAAAAAATATTAAAATGGAAAACTATTATTTTAAATTGTAATAACATTTCACAACATCACTGTGTTTTTGGTAAAACAAATGCAGCCATTTTGAGACTTCTTTAAAAACACTATTTAAAATATTACCAGCCTAAACTTTTAAATGTCAGTGTACCTGCGAATTCAAATAAAGTTGCGCTACTAATACCAGAAGCTGTGGTCATATGGATTAGCTCTCACATAAATACGACTGAAAAATAGATTCAGCCAGGCCTATAACGGTTTAAAGAGATGGATGCAATGAACCAGAGCCAAAAACACAGGCTGTATCCACAGTGAAAGCTTAATTACTGGTTCTGATGGCAAACCACTGTGTTCCACTCACCCCTTTAACCAGAGACGCATCTGTGGCTAATTTAGTGGTCAGGACTCCCACTGCATTGTTGTTGTCATCAAACCAGGCAATCTCCTGTTAAAAGAGAAACAGGCTTGAGGATGAAGCACTCATCATTTCAATAACCATTTGTTTGTGCCAGATTAGCTCTCAACTGTATTACTACTGTGTAGTAATAGAGTGAGAGATACAGGAAATGTGCCGTACCTGTCTTATCATGGCGTGGAAAGCCTTCTTTCTCAACCTCATGGTAAGAAGCTCCCCAGATTTACCAAACATGAAGCCCTAGAAGAGGAAAGAGCAACAGATGTGAAACATTCACACAGCAATACATTCTATTTTAGATCCAATAAATGCAGCCTTGGTGAGCATAATAGACTTCTTTCAAAAACATTTGAAAAATACACACTAGGTCCTATTATGCCCTTTTACAAAGTCTTGATTTTGCTTTTGGGGTGTACTAGAATATGCTGTCATGCTTGATTGTTCAAAATACACATATTTTTACATTATTACAGCACCCCTCTCCCCAGTCTAACTCGAACGCGGCATGTAGTTCCTGGTTCAGTGAGGCCCCTCTCGAAATACGAAACATGCTGTGATTGGTTAGCTGGCCCAGTGTGTTGTGATTGGCACCGCTTAGCGCATATTCTGGAAACGCCACACCCCTTACCATAACCGCAAGCTCTACTCAGATATAAATATTATGGATGGCATCAATTTTTAACCATTTTAAGCCCGATTCAGACATAGACATTTTAACGATCTAAGCACATGGTCTAAACTCTAAAATGCACCGTGCAAGTACTTTTGCTAGTATAATGACAGGAAAAATGGTCTGCGTGCCTAGCGCATGGTCAAAAAGGGTTGTCCCTATTCTCTTAATGAGTAATGGGTGTGTTTTAGACGTAATAAACCAATCTGACTCTCATCTCCCATTCCCTTTAAAAGCCAGTTGCGCTCGCTCCATAGCGGATTCGCTATTTATATGGCAGAATTTGCAAGCGGAAACACTGAACACTTCTCTAGCGAGGAAACGGATCTGCTCTTGCGCTTTAACCGTGCGCGAGCAGACCATCTACGGGACAAGCCAGATTCCACAAAACTCCGTATGACATGTAGGCAGTTTTATATTTATGTACCAGTGGCGGCTGGTCAATAGAGGGCGCTGGGACGCCGCCCCCATCAAAATTCCAGAAATATACATGTAAACAAAAATGATATAAAAGTGAAATAAAAATAAAATAGTTTACTCATACGATGTGCTGGCTGTTATTAAGAGCCTCAGCATTTAATAAAAACTGGCTTTGATGGGTTAACTATTTTATATGTTCTTCAATATGTTTCATGCGGTTTCATGCGTGAGGGACGCGGGACAAATGGATGTCTATCTGAGTCTATAATTTACGGGCAGCATGTGACCTGAATCTGGTCTCTAATTGGATCTAAAAGATCCTCCTCCGGACGCAGGTCGTTGTGTCCCTGGCGAATCAGAATTGGATGCGTGTTATTTTATCCAATCTGATTGGTTCTCGTCACCTGTCATTCAACTTTACACTCTTGGCCACTAAAGCGCAAGTGCGCGGGCAACGTCACTCCGACTCCGCCAAAACCTTGTTAGGATGATCAGTTTCGTAGAGATGGAGATGGCAGGACCAAATTCTTTCACAAGGCGTTCTTTGGAAGAAAACAAAATGATAAAGGATCCCGAACCGGACCAACCCGATTTACAAATCCAGCAGCAGCAGCCAGTGACAGAGGATGAAGCTGCACTCTGAGTGTCACGCGCTTGTCATGAGAAACGTAAGGGCTGACTGAATGTGTTGTTAGCAATGCCCTTTATTGCTTTCCCTGTCTTTTATTTCTAAGTGTCGGTACTGAAGTTTTGTGGACAACAACGGGGGGTAAGAGACCTCAAATATCTGACTGAACAATGCAAACGACATGACACTACTGAGATGACTGACTTTAATCAAAGAGTCATTGAGAAATTTGCTGGCCAGAAAGAAAGGAGAGCAAAATATATGTTCAAGTAGTCAACATGCTAGTCTGTTGTTGCTGTTCTCTTTTGTTTTTCCTTTCCTCATTCAATTATATGTGGGAAATGAATGTGTAAAAATCTTGTTTTGCATCTTGATACCCCCCCCCCCACAAAAAAATAATTATCACCAGCTGCCACTGTTATGTACACAATAATAATCTTAAACATTTGAATCCTTTAATTTGTCATATTTAAATATTTGTCACATTACTAACGCGCCCTAAAAATAACACAAAAAAATATTGCGCCATTGATTTTAGACCAGGTTTCAGTTGGTCAATGGCACAGTCTATTTCAGTTGCCTCAAAATAGCAACACCCAAACAATGCGCCTGAACACACCTTGTTTATGGGCGCACAAATGGGTGCAAATGCTTTTGCTATTTAAACAACGTGACGCTGGACGTGAAAATGATATCTGCGTCGGGCTGAAACTGGCAAAAACCACTTGCGCCGCACCTGGCGTCGCATTGTGCCGGGTGTATGATAATGTTAACAAACAAGAGGATTGTGTAGAATGGATTTCATGCACAGACTTTGCAAGCACGGATTTCACAGGATGTTTTTTTTTGTTTTGTTGTAATTTTCTTATGCATTTAGATACAATGTTATACACCAGAGGTCTTCAACCCTGCTGCTCCTGGGGACTCACTGTCCTGCAAAGTTTAGCTCCAACCCTAATTAAAGACAGCTGAAGCTAATCAATCTCTCTTCAGGATCACTTATTGAAAATACACTGGCAGGTGTGCTGAAGCAGGTTGTAAATAAACTTTGCAGGGCAGTGGGTCCCCACGAGCAGGGTTAAAAACCTCTGTTATACACCATTTAAACATGATATTGTCACTATGGTAATACAAACAGTAATCGATCACAAAACCTGCATTGTACGCTCTTAGGTTCTGGAAGCTGATCTCCGTAAAATGTGCAGTATACGTTGGGGTTATAATGTTCAGGAACAGCGTTTAAAATAAATGAACCACTTTAAGTTTGTTAGCCTTAGTCAAACAAATGAGTTTTGGAAACAGGTTGGAAAAAACTTCTCTTCAACAAAGTGACAACACTGTCTTCTCTAATGCAGCTCAACCAGGCCTCACACCTTTTTTTTTGCATATTCCGAGGGCGTATTCCGGAAAAACATTGTGACTTCACAAAATCCGGAAATATCATGCTGTATCCCAAACGAGTCGGTTGTTGTAGTTCTTGAAAAATGGATTCTGTTAAATAAAATATTTCCCTTTGGAGTGGACTTCGAGCTTTGTAACCTTGCAGACCTTTTTGAAAAAGCATAATAGGACCCCTTTTAAATGTTGTGCCTGTGCAAAAGTTGCCTTCATGACGGTAAGATGGTTGTTAGGTTTTCTGGTTGGTTAATACCAAAGGTGATGATACACGGGGCAATTTTTTGGGCAATGTCATCGTCAATGGGCAACCAGGTGAGACACAGGGCCCACGACAGATCTAAAGTATCCAGATAGAAATTTGTCGGCCATTGTCATTGGGAAAGTGCCCAGGCAACATCACTCAGCAACATTGCTCAAAAAGTTGCCCCGTGTATCATCACTTTAAGGGTTGCCAAAGGACTAAGCTAACCACTAACCCCAAGTATAATGGTGATGTTACTAGGCAATTTTGCTGTCAACGGACAACCAGGTAAGACACAGGGCCCAGGACTGATCTAAAGTATCCAGATAGAAATTTGTCGCCCATTCCCAATGGGAAAGTGGCCAAGCAACATTGCTTTGTAACATTGCCCAGCAACATTGCTACAAAAGTTGCCCCATGTATCATCACCTTAAAGCAATAGAAATGCCAGCGAACGCCACTCATAACCCAACAAAATCTCACCTGGAAGAAATAAGTGATAAAGGCCACTGCTCCAGTTAGCAGAAATAAGAGCGAGAACATCATGGTCTTCTGTCGCTTTACTTCAGGGTCAACCTCTGCAAACACCTACAAACAGAAGAGGTTCTTTAAGAATTGAACATCCTGGTTAAATCATCTTAAATGCTGTGCTTATGGGACTAATATAATATACAATCCACAATTTTTATATCAATTATTTTAAAACAACCATGGGGAGATGAGCAGGAAGCAAAAATATACACAATAGAGATTTTTATTCAGATGGACGAATAAAGACAAAGGACACTCACACCAATAATTTTGGCAAACAGAATGGCCACACAGGGATAAACAGCTCCACCCACAAGGCTGGCCAGAATGCCCACCAGCAGGTAAGGCCATTCCGGCTTGTTCAGAGCCAGGATTCTAGAGAAAGGAATTTCTGGAACTTTTTCCTCTTCCTAAAAGATAATTTTTTTTTAGTTAATGTTTTTATCCAATTGCTCCATTTATGACTCACAATATGATTCACTCTCAATAGCATCAAAGCACTGGAGATTGTGGAGCATGTACCTTTTTGTCTTTCTTGGATTTCTTGCCTTTCTTCTTTGAAGAGGACTTCTTTCTCTGGGACCTTCTCTCACTGCCACGTCTTAAGCTACTTCTAAGGGTTCCACTCTCCATTTTAATTTCCTCTCCTCCTTCAGGAGTCTCTGTGTCAGTAGATTCCTCACAGGTGTCTCCCCCAGAAACATCCTGAATATCATCTTCATTGGCATCAAGATCATCATCTGTTCTCTCTGAGGTCTGTTAATGTAAATGATTAGGAAAAAAAAACGTTATGCCAAAGAAACCCAAATATGAGGTCCTCTTGAGAGACCCTTTGTAAAGGATTCAGGGAGAGTTAAAAAAAAAAAAAAAACTTATTAAGACATATTTATACTGTGCAACTATGCATAGACTACATAGTAAAGGGATAGTTCACCCTTTTTAGGTGAACTATACCTTTAAGAGTGATATTATAATGGTAATATATTGTTTCCATTATAATAATACAATTTATATTGTCACGGCACTGCAAACAATACGCACACACAAACACACACACACACACACACAAAATTATTCAAAAGTTTGGGATCTGTAAAAATGTTTTTTAAAGACAGTAGCATTATTCATTCAGAAAGGTTGCATTACAATGATCAAATGTGAAAATAAATACATTCATTGTATTTCAAATCATTGCTGTTTTGCATTGTTCTATTCATCAGAGTATCCTGAAAAAAAAAACCCTGTTAAATATTAAACAGATTTCTGAAGAATCATGTGACTGTAATGATGCTGAAAATTCAGCTTTGACATTACAGGAATAAATGAATGTTGACATATTTTTAAACTGCAATAATACTTCACAATATTCCTGTTTTGACTGAATTTTTGATCAAATAAATGCAGCCTTGGTGAGGCTTTAAAAAAAAAATGAAAACATTATTGACCCCAAACTTCTGAAAGGTAGTTACATCTTATATTATTTTATATTACAATTATATATAATTAGTATATAAATATATAACTAATATATGTTGACTAGCTATTAGAATAATACAAGATGTATAAACCTTTCAAGTAATAATTAAAAGTGTATTATTTCTTACTGGCATTACTGTTAAAAATATGGGCTGTCAATAGAATAAAATAAAGGTGATTAGTTTCATGGCTTCTAGTTTTATAAGTAAAATAATACTTAATACATTTAGCAGAGAAATTCATAATGTCAGTTTCTGTCCCTTTACCTCCTCCTATAAGAGACATACATTACATGTACCTGTTGCATTACGAGAGAATAGTACACTCCTTTCTTGGTCATGAGTTCTCTGTGGCTGCCCTGTTCCACCACTTTGCCGTCGCTGAATCCTGCAATTATATCTGCTGAACGAATAGTTGACAGGCGATGTGCAATCACAATGGTAGTACGTCCTGCTCTGGCCTAAGAAACAACACATACGATTATTTATCACTTGTTTACTGCAGTGTTGAACTTTTGTTTGGTTAAAACTTTGTTACCACAACAAAAACTGTAATAAAAGATACACATATCGGTAAATCTGCAACTATAACTATATATTTTCCAGTACTGCATGTCGCAGAGTGAATTGCATTACCTTGTCTAATGCTGCCTGAACAATGGACTCGCTCTGTGTGTCCAGGGCTGATGTGGCTTCGTCCAGCAGGAGAATTCTGGGGTTTTTGACGAGAGCTCGAGCAATAGCAATCCTCTGCTTTTGGCCCCCGCTCAGTTGAGCCCCCCTCTCCCCAACCATAGTGTTTAGCTTCTATCTCAGAGAGAAAAAAAAAACATTTTAAAGGGGTCAAGATGTAAAATAAGCCTCTGATGTCCCTAGAGTGTGTATGTGAAGTTTTAGCTCAAAGTACCACACATATAATTTTATAGCATGTTAAAATTGTAATTTTTTTAGCAAAAACGTGCCTTTTTTGCAAAATGCTAATGAGCTGCTGCTCCCGGCCCCCATTCTAGAAGAGGGCGGAGCTTCAAGAGCTTGTCTTAGCAGCTCTGATTAAGCAGGCATGCATTGAAAAGGTCAGAAACAACGATGACAATGATGGAGAGAATCAAGAAGAAGTGACAACATGTCGAATGCAACAGGATGTTTCTGAATGGTTAGTTGATGAATTTATGTAGCTGATGTGGAGTTAACTATCTTCAAGTCATCGATTAGCATATTCTGTCATGATAATATATAAATCGCTCATGTGGGAACTGTTGTAAGATACATACAGAGGCAGAGAATATATGCTGCGTGAAGATAGAACAGGTATAGATTAGTTTAATTACGGTTATAATTTATGTTGTCTTGCTTTTATTACTTCCTATTGTGTTACGTACTGGATTGCACTACATGTGAAAAGACGGATGTAAAAAGTGCTCTACAACAACGACAACACTTCCCCTTCTCTAAAGCAGCCCAACATGGCCTCACCTCCTTTGTTGCGTGTTCCCGGGGGCAGGGTTTATGTACATTTTAGGGATTAATGATGTCACTAACCCATAAAGAAGCTTGTTGTAGTCCCTACCAGCCCCTAAAAGCGAATCCTTAAAAGGAAAATATCTATCTTTGCATTGAACTTTGAGTGTTGTAACTTTGCAGATGTTGTTTATGCTCAAACATCAACATTACACATTAACTAAAGTTAAAGTAAAACCCCTTTAAAACATTTAAGACTTTCAGACTAAACACAACTAGTGTAGTGCACATTTGTAAAATGATCATTTCTAAATAGAGATCCACCAATATTAAAATTCTGGCCTATATCCCCAAGCAGTCACTGTGATTTTGCCAAGCAAGACATGTTCCTGAATCAACACAATTTGTTGGTCCTGGAACAACATTCCTGCCTGAAAAGTAGTCCTAACCATGTATCCCTACCTCTAAACCTAACCCTGGCCATAACTTATTATCCCTAAAATCAGAGGGAAATGATAGGTGAACAACACTAATGTAGAAGCACATAACCCTGAGTGTAAGCCTAAACTTCACATAAACTGTAAACATGTCCCTCAAATCTGATTGGTTGTTTGGAATGTTGTTCCAGGTAAAATCACGTTCACCTAAGGGAACCAGATCATTCATTTTATGTTATGGTTGATAACTGATAAATGGTTGATATCAAAAGTCTATTTAGTCTAAATTAAAAAAATAAACACTAAAAATGAAAAATCAATCATTTTAAATGCTAGCAAATTTAGGCATCCCACCATATGACAAATGTATATTTGTAGATTATATTTCAATATGTTATTAAATTATTATTATAATTATTATTAAAGATTAACTTAATGGAGCATTAGATGATAGAAAAGGTCATCTAAAATGTAAATATAGGGGAAATGTGTATGGACAATTAAATATCCATATAATTTGTTACTGATATATTATGCATTTCCATTTTTATGCATTTCTTAGACACTCTGATCTATTGATATTATAAAAGTGAAATCTTTGGTTCTGCAATATGCAATAACTTTAGTGGTAGAACTGAGTCAAAACCTTGTTATAAAATGTTACACTACTCACATCTGGTAGTTTGGAAATGAAATCGTAGGCATTGGCTTCTCTAATGGCTCGTTCAATATCCTCATCGGTGGCGTCTTCTCGGCCGTAGCGAATATTCTCTGCGATGGTGGTTCCAAAAAGAACCGGCTCCTGACTCACGATACCCATGTTCTCCCTCAGCCAGCACACATTTAGAGAACGGATATCATGACCATCCAGAATCACCTGCAACCGCACACATTTCATAAACTAATCAGCTCTTCATTCCTGACATGTACATATTTTGTGTGACGTGAAGGAATGCAGCTTTAACTGAAAGGTGAAATGATTTATGTTTACTCATTAGAAGATGCTTTGTGCATGTCAGTGTTACCTCTCCTGAATCTGGGTCATAGAACCGCTGCAGAAGCTGAATTGTTGTGCTTTTCCCACAGCCACTGGCTCCAACCAAAGCAATGGTCTTTCCATGAGGGACTTTCAGACTCATTCCCTGTAGAATCTGCGATTGGACACATTGAATCAGTCCTCAGTATGTCACTATTTCTATGACTGGACAATATATCATCATATCGATAATAAGACAATTTTACAGACATAAAAATGTAGTATTGGTCGATAAAAATAATTATGGTCACACTTTAGTTTAGGATCCAATTCTCACTATTACTTACTAACTATTACGACTTTTGCCTCAATGACCTCCTAACTACTGCTTATTAATAGTTAGTAGTAGTTGTTAAGTTTAGGTATTGTGGATTAAGGGATGTAGAATATGGTCATGCAGAATAAGGCATTAATATGTGCTTTATAAGTACTAATAAACAGCCAATATCCTTGTAAAATGCATGCTAATAAGCAACTAGTTAATACTGAGAATTGGACCCTAAACTAAAGTGTTACCAAAATTATTAAAAGAAGTAATTTATTAACACTTTAAAAGTAATCTTTATCAAATCTCAAAATAAATATATTTTTTTCATACTGTATACTTAGCTCTTATTATTTAAAGGCACACTATGTCGTTTTTCGCCACTAGAGGTCGCCTATTCAAAACAAAGGCGTAGCGTGATGACGCCGAAATTGAGTTGTGGTCTTTCCTCTCGCAGACGGTGGAAAAGAATCGAGATGGGATGCGGGCAGAAATCATGTTCATGGATGAGATTATTAACGTTACTGAAGTATGAAGCAGAGCAGGGCCGAGTGCTGTGGGAGCTGAACAAGATCGCTGAAGCGATTGCTAATGAGAGACAAGTGCGACACATGGCTCGACATCAGCGGAACTTTTATTATGCTGCAGACGAGCGCTTCCTCTTCTTCCGGTCAAGCCATAGACAGTAATAGAAATGGACACAGCGACCCCATAGACTTCAACGGAGAAAATTGAAGTCAATTAGAAGCACTCACTTCCTGATGGCTGAGCGTACTGCGCAGCCTCAGACTGAGCTTGACGACGTAGATGTGACGTGAGCAACCTGTCCGACAGTTGTAAGCCTTCTAGTAGTTGTGCAAAGTGAAATCTGAATCACCGGATCTTGCAGAGAAAGAGAGCATGAGCAGGAGCAACTTTTGGTAAGTAATCTGATTTATTATTTTGTCATTTTGCATAGTATTTATTTATTTTAACAAATTGCCTCATAGACAGTAAAAGATTGCCTGCGAGCTTCTCCTCCTGTCTATACGGGTCTATACGGTAATTTCTCTACTGGGCAACAGAGCGTCGTGTGGTTATGACGCAATCGTTCGCCTATTTTTTACAAAAACGGTCCAAGGTAATGGAGCCTTTTATACATTGTCGTGTTTCTTTAGAAATAAATAATGGACAAATTGAGTCTTTAAATGCCTCAGATGTAAAGTTATTCGCTGTCAAAGTGACGCCAAAATGAATGGGAGTTAATGGAATGCTAACAGCAGGTGATGGCTTGGTAAGCAATGGCTGCCCCTATGGAAGGTACACTTTCTGGGTGCTGGATTACCCCCTTGGGTCAAGCTTATGTGGGGTAACATGGCACTATTTTTTCATATTAGATCAATTTGAGTTTTAAGTTGAGATAAAATCTGTTGTTATAATGTTACTCGGTGCGTTCGCTCCGCAGCTGCTATGAGACACTTGTTGCACAGAAGATAGAATATCATATTAAATGGCATGCAATTAATTTTAAAACATAGTGTATGACAGAGAAAATGCTGTATTACTGTATAAAACTGTATAATTATTAGTTTTCTGTCTATAAATGTCTCCAAACAGTTGTTACCTTGTCTAATAAAACACATAATAGAAAGTGTCTTTGGTGTTTCCATGGTTTCTTCAAAATAAAACCTGAAATCGAGGGTAACGCAGGTATGATGTCATTGATAGGCGACGCATGGATACTGTTCGTGTTCTGGCTAAAATTGCTTATTTTTCTGGATTTAAACATTCTTAGAAACATTTGGGATAATGTAAGTACACAAGTCAACAAAATATTTAACATTGTTCTGGATATTTTAATGCAAAAATCTTACATATTGTACCTTTAAATTATGAATTTTGTTTCAATTTATGTAGACAAAAATAATATCGAATTTTAATAAAGCTATTTATTAGTTATTGGCTATTATATATATATATATATAGTATGAATAATAAAATTCCTAACAGGTGGGAAAACTTGCTGCTGTACCTTCACATCTTTTCTGGAGGGATAGCTGAAGTTGATGTTCTTGAATTCAATATCTCCTTTCACACGGTCTGGTTTGTGACCTTCTTTTGAACTGCTGTCAATGGGACGAGGCTGCAACAGGTCATCCAGAATGACAATATGGGCATACATATAATAAAAAATAACTTTATTATGAACAACGAACACTGAAAGTTTGTACCATGTCAATTGTTTTGTAAACCTCATAGGCCGCACCCCGGGCCTTGGCGATGCTCTCCAGGTTTGGAGCTCCCTGGCCTAAAGAGAATGAGCCAATCATCACAGAGAAGAAAACCTGGGGTCAAAAGTAAA
Organism: Gobio gobio; assembly: GCF_949357685.1. NCBI lineage: Eukaryota > Metazoa > Chordata > Actinopteri > Cypriniformes > Gobionidae > Gobio > Gobio gobio. The sequence continues at coordinate 20,592,606 of NC_137108.1, read as the reverse complement.
AAAAGGTGGTTATTAAGAGATGTTTCATGCTGAATTTTTATTCAGAAACATAAAGTCTTAAAAAAAAAACTCACAGTGATGACCCTTCCAATGCTGTAATTCTCTGGTTCGTCCACAGACAGTTTTGTCCCATACCAAAATGCCAGTGCATAAGTGCCAAATATAACAAACTGTGTAAATCCCATGGCCACATTAGTGGTTATGGCTTTCTTTACCCCGAAGTCCTTTGCTTCCACCAAGTTTTTCTCATACCTAAAATACAGAAAATAGTTGATCACATTCAAAACAGTTCGGTTGCATTCTTCACATTTAGAAGACCCTTATCTCTTATCTCTTTCCTTTAAGTGAAACATTTGTTATGAACTTGATGTGTGAAGAAAGGTACAGAATGTGCTCACTTTTCCACCGCTTTCTTCTGTCCATTAAAAGCCACAACAGTCCTGATAGCGACCAGAATCTCTTCAGCTACTGCTCCTGCTCTAGCGTACGCTGAAAGCTCCTTATTGGTCAAGGTGGCAAGAATCTGTACAGAAAAGTGAGATATTATATATTGGGCCTTACACCTTAACTTGATACAGTTACCAAATCAAATTATTAAGTTTATAAAATATAAATTATTAAATTAAAATATTATATACAGTATCTATTGTTAATGTTTTTGAAAGAAGTCTCTTATGCTCATCAAGGCTGCATTTATTTGATCATAAATACAAAAGAGTAATATTGTTTACATTTAAAATAACGGTTTTCTATTATTTTAATATACTTTAAAATATAATATATTTCTGTGACGCAAAGCTGAATTTTCATCAGCCATTACTCCAGTCTTCAGTGTCACATGATCCTTCAAAAATCATTCTAATAAGCCGATTTGATGCACAATACTTTTTTCGGGATTAATTGATGATATTCCAAATAGAAATATTTTCGAACAATTTAGAAAGCTATTTTTTTTTATCAATTTAACACATCGTTGCTGAATAAATGTACATTAATTTCTTTCAAAAAAAGAAAGAAAAAGACAAAAAAAAAACACTAGTGTATATTGTTACAGAAGATTTATATTTTCAATAAATGCTGTTCTTTTTAAAACTTTTTCAAAGAATTCTCAAAAAAGTATCATAGGTTATAAAAAAAATATTGAGTATATAAATATTAAAAACTGTTTCCAACATTGATAATAAATCAGCAGAATAGAATGATTTCTGAAGGATCATGTGATACTGAAGACTGGAGTAATGGCTGAAGCAGCTTTGCATTAGGCTACAGAAATAAAATAGAAAACGTCTCGGTTACGTATGGTAACCCTCGTTCCCTGAAGGAGGGAACGGAGACGTACGTCGGACGTACCGACGAATTGGGATCACTTCTGGGAGCCCCTATCAGCTTCGAGCTATCTAGAACCGGCCAATGAACAATTGGCATGCAAGATTTGCATCTCGCGCTCCGCCCCACGCCGCGGGTATAAACAGGAAGCGAGAGCGAATGCATGCTGTTTTTCACTGAGGAGCCAAATGTAGTGGCTCAACTTGCAGTGATGGTACAGCAACTGTGGCGACGGGACGTATGTCTCCGTTCCCTCCTTCAGGGAACGAGGGTTACCATACGTAACCGAGACGTTCCCATTCAGTCGGTCACGTTCGACGTCCGACGAATTGGGATCCCCTATGGAAAACCCCACAGTTACTACCACTTCCAGCGCCCAGCGATGAGCCCCTCAGACCCCGATCTGATGCGGGCGGGAAAGTTCACGCAGGGAGAGTCCAAGCTGCTGTTCCGCAAGACCCATTCAGCTGACTGTATTGGATAACGCTGGGAAAGCGTGCCTGTGAAGGCAGCTGCGGAAGCCACATCATGCCCAGAGGGAGTTAACATGTGGAGAATACACGTATGGGCTGGCCGTGGGCAGCACAACATACGGAAGTCCCAGGGGTGGCCCCGGCCAATTCGTGGAGGGGGACAACACGTACCTGGGACGGCAGAGGACACTCTGCCGAGGGAAAGACACGGGCTCGCCGTAGGGAGCCGTACCGTGGAAGAATACACACATGGGACCGCCGTGGGGGTCACTACATATGGAACCCAGCCCAACACAAGTTCCACCAATGCATACGAGTGTTAGACCTGGCGTCGAACGCTCCGCCACGTCCGACTGCCGCGGGTTGCGGAGGACTCAACAGGATTCGCCGATCCGGGGAACTCGACTGGAGCAGAATAAGCGCACGCATCCGTCTACCATAGGGGAGGGAATGGCGCAGCAAGCCGACACTAGAACGGGCACTTCGGTGTTACTGACTATGGGAAGTGAGCACACAGGAAGAAACCGGCTCTACACGGAGGCTATAGAATCTAGCGAACGTGTTAGGTGTCGCCCAGCCCGCAGCTCTACAAATATCTGTCAGCGAGGCGCCACGAGCCAGCGCCCAGGAAGAGGCAACACCCCTAGTGGAGTGGGCTCTTAACCCGAGCGGGCAGGGCACGTCTTGGGACTGATAAGCCAAGACGATGGCATCCACTATCCAGTGGGCCATCCTCTGCTTGGAGACAGCCTTTCCCTTCTGCTGTCCTCCGTAACAGACGAAGAGCTGCTCTGAGGTCCTGAAGCTTTGCGTTCGGTCCATGTAAGTCCGGAGAGCACGGACGGGACAGAGAAAAGCTAGGGCTGGGTCTGCCTTCTCCGAAGGCAGCGCTTGCAGGCTCACCACTTGGTCCCGGAAGGGAGTAGTGGGAACCTTGGGCACATATCCAGGCCGGGGTCTCATGATCACATGAGAGTTACCGGGCCCGAATTCCAGGCACGATTCGTCGACCGAAAATGCCTGCAGGTCCCCTACCCTCTTGATGGAGGCCAACGCAGTCAGGAGTATTGTCTTTAACGACAGAACTTTCAACTCAGCTGACTGCAGAGGCTCAAAAGGTTCTCTCTGTAGTGCAGTTAGCACCAGAGTTAAGTCCCAAGAGGGTATGGAGGGAGGACGAGGTGGATTTAATCTCCTCGCTCCCCTAAGGAACCTGACGACCAGATCGTGCATACCTAGAGATTTTCCATCTACGAGCTCATGATTAGCGGCGATAGCGGCGACATAGACCTTGAGGGTGGAGGGAGACAGCCTTCGCTCCAACCCATCCTGTAGAAAGGTAAGCACAGATGCGATCGAACATCTTCGGGGGTCTTCTCGGCGAGAAGAGCACCAATCGACGAACAGGTTTCACTTCAACGCATAGAGGCGCCTCGTAGAGGGGAAAATGTTTCAGTGGTACCGCTGTCCTGCCTTTGAACAAATTCAAGCAGTTCAACACTGACTGGACGCGCTCCTCGGTGAGACGTGCTGTCATGGCGACCGAGTCTATCTCCATACCGAGAAAAGAGATCCTCTGTGTGGGACAGAGTTTGCTCTTCTCCCAGTTGACCCGAAGTCCCAAATGGCTGAGGTGACTGAGCACCTTGTCCCTGTGTTCGCACAACTGCTCTCGCGACTGGGCAAGAATCAGCCAGTCGTCGAGGTAGTTGAGGATGCGAACACCATGCTCTCTCATGGGAGCAATGGCCGCCTCCGCAACCTTCGTAAAGACGCGGGGCGACAGGGACAGGCCGAAGGGTAAGACGCGGTATTGATATGCCCGTCCCTCGAACGCGAAGCGCAGAAAGGGCCGGAGTCGAGGGAGAATCGAGACATGAAAGTACGCGTCCTTCAGGTCGATCGCTGCAAACCAATCTCGGGGACGGATGCACCTGAAGATGCGCTTCTGCGTTAACATCGTGAACGGCAGCCTGTGAAGGGACCGGTTCAGGAATCGCAGGTCCAAGATCGGTCGTAACCCGCCGCCTTTCTTGGGTACAATGAAGTACGGGCTGTAGAACCCGGACCTCATATCGGCTTGAGGGACCGGCTCTATCGTGTCCTCCGCCAGTAGGACAGCGATCTCCGCCCTAAGCACGGGGGCGTTCGCCTCCACTACAGTCGTGAAGTGAACGCCCCTGACGCCGGGCGAACTGAATCGCATAGCCGAGTCTGATGGTACGGAGGAGCCACCGAGACGGGCTGGGAAGCGCTAGCCAGGCTCCCAGACTCCGAGCAAGGGGGATCATCGGCACCACAGACGTACCCGCAGCGGGGCAGCGAGGCGGAACGCAGGGATCCGGCTCGGACGGCATGGGAGCGGCCTGAAGCGGGATCTGAGTGTGCTGTGCAACACTTACCTGCATCCGCGGAGGGGACGTGCGAGTGTGGGGAGGCCGCTTGTGTGCGTCCCGACAGCCGGCGTCCCCTGCTGGCGAAGGGAGAGGTACTTGAGGGTGGCGAGGCATGGGAGCGTTGACCACCGCCAAGCGCGCTCTCTTGGCACCCAGAGATATTGGAAACTGCTCTTTTATTGAAGTTTTGGGTGCCGCAGACAAACAAAACATTTTCCCCCGGCTCTCCTCCGGGGGAAGGAGTGGTGCTGCAGCCATCTCCTCCAGTCATGGCCCAGTTTCCTCCATCTCTGGGAGGCCCGTCTCAGGGTCGCTTGCGACGGCGCTTGCCACCTGGCTTGGCAGCGGCCTGACCGGGCTGGACATCCTTCCCACGGCCGGCCCCACGCCGTCGGCTGGTGGAAGGCTGCTGCGGTGCCTTGGCGGGGGCGGGGGCGGAGGCGGCGGCTGGTGGACGTCCTCGACGACGAGTAGTCGGAGGCGCTGCCGCCGGCGGCGGGGTGGAGGCAGCAGCGGGCCGCCGGGGCAGGATGTGTTTTATCCCGGAGGAGCTCTGGGTCAGGCCTACCCTCGTGCATGTCAAGGAGTGCCTGGGCCTGGTGGACCTGAACCTGGACCGTCGTCAATACCATGCCATGCAAGGCGGACGCAGCCTGTCCGCAAGCCTTGTAAGCCTTCCCGGTCAGACCGGAAGAGAACTTACAGGCCCGGGACGGGAGACGCGGGTCACCACGCCAGTTAGAGGCGGTCGCCGGACACAGTTGCATCGCGACGGCGCGCTCCACTGGCGGGATCCCCACGTAACCCTTGGCTGGCCCGCCGTCGAGGGTAGTGAGGGGGGAGGAGTCACTCGGCCGGTTTCTGGCAGAAAAAGGTGCCGTCCACGACCTCGTGAGCTCCTCATGCACCTCCGGGAAGAAAGGTGTCGGGGCGGGAGGCTGAGAACCAGTGTGACCCACCCCGAGGAACCAATCGTCCAACCTAGAGGGTTCGGGACACGGTGGAGGGTTCCACTCGAGCCCAACCCTTTCGGCGGCCCGGGCAAGCATAGCAGCCATCTCAGGGTCCGGGGCAGCCGTTGCCACTCTCCCAGAGGGAGGCAGTACAACTGACCCTTCATCCCCCGAGGACTGAAACTCCCCCTCCGATGCAGCGATAGACATCTGTTCGTCTGCTGGAGCTCCAAAAGTCACCACTGGTCTCCCGTGGGAGGGTCCAGCGGGTTCCCTTGGAGGCTCTACCGGCTGCGGAGCAGAGGGAATAGGGGCCTGCGGAGTTTCACTCGACGGGTTTGCCCTAAACGTGATCCTCAGATCACCCTGGCCATCCAAAGAAGCAGGTCCACCCGGGTTAGGGGTAGACCTAGTTCGTGGGTCTGGGTAAGGACACTCCCCCAGCCCGGAGGTAGGAGAGTCTAGATCTTAGCTCCGAGATAGTCATGTTCCCGCAGTGGGAACATGAACTATCCACAAATGTGTGCCCAAACACGTGAGACAGCGATTGTGACCTTCAGCAGGGGACAGGGAACGACCGCATCCAGAAACGCATGGGTGGTAAGACATCTTGAAAAAGACACCACGTCACCCGTGAAGCTCTTTTGTGAGGAAACGCTCTGTGCTGAAGCACTCAGGGGGAAACGCGACAGCGCACGGGATTGTTAGTGCAGCCCGTGTCTGTACTCAGCAGGAAAACGCCCAACCAGACCAACAGTGTTGCTGTGACAACAGCAGTTTTCTCTGCTCGCAGAGGCAGCCGATGAGTCAGCGCGGATCCCGCTGAAGTGTGCCGTTCCTCCAACACGCGTCTCCTCTGGATTCTCCGGTACTCTAGTCGTCTTGCTGATAGCAGCGACATTCTCAAACAGTGTGTTTAGAGTCGTCTTCATATGCCGTTTGGCTCCGAAGTGAATGACAGCGTGCATTCGCTCTCGCTTCCTGTTTATACCCGCGGCGCGGGGCGGAGCGCGAGATGCAAATCTCGCACGCCAATTGTTCATTGGCCGGTTCTAGATAGCTCGAAGCTGATAGGGGCTCCCAGAAGTGATACCAATTCGTCGGTACGTCCGACGTACGTCGAACGTGACCGACTGAATGGGAACCATAATTTTTTTGTAATAGCCTAATATTTAACAATAGTTTTGTCTGTATTTTTGATCAAATAAATGCAGACTTGATGAGAAGAAGAGACTTCTTTTAAAAAAACATTAAAAATAGGATTGTTTCCAAACTTTTGACCGGTGTATTAGGGGTGTAACGATACCGTTCGCAAAGCGAATTTTGGGGCTACGTGTCTTTCGCTACGGAACACGAATAGCTACAGCCATGAACCCCTTTTAACCACCACTACTCGCAATACGCTCCGTGTTTTGTTACTTTCGTAAAAAAAAGAAAGTGTCATCTTTCAAATTCTGTCTATTTGATTACTAAATTAAAACAAAAAATGCTGATTTGACGCTCTTTGATGTGGCATGACAGATCACTGATGTTTATTCGGTTTCCGCTTGAACTTACATTGCACATCTGAACTCTGAAGGTATGTTGAAAGATACAGTACAACTTACTGATACGCATCATATTTTGTGTAATCGCTCAATCAGTGTTTCATATACAGAAAGAGTAAACAAACAGCTTGTAAACAATATGTCACGCATAGCATTCCATAACAGCATTTTTTAAGTCCTGGAAGTTGCGAGGTGGGGCCTCCATGGATCGGACTTGTTTGTTCAGCACATCCCACAGATGCTCGATTGGATTGAGATCTGGGGAATTTGGAGTCCAAGTCAACACCTCAAACTTCTTTTTGCTTTGTGGCAGGACGCATTATCCTGCTGAAAGAGGCCACAGCCACCAGGGAATACCGTTTCCGTGAAAGGGTGTACATGGTCTGCAACAATGCTTAGGTAGGTGGTACGTGTGTCAAAAACATTGCCCAAAGCATCACACTGCTTCCTTCGGCTTGCCTTCTTCCCATAGTGCATTCTGTTCCCAAGGTAAGCGAAGCACACGCACTCGGCCATCCACGCGATGTACAAGAAAATGTGATTCATCAGACCAGGTCATCTTCTTCCATTGCTCTGGCGTCCAGTTCTGATGCTCACATGCCCACTGTTGGTGCTTTCGGCGGTGGACAGGGGTCAGCATGGGCACCCTGACTGGTCAGTTTTGGAGATGCTCTGACCCAGTCGTCATCACAATTTGGCCCTTGTCAGACTTGCTCAAATCCTTACGCTTGCCCATTTTTCCTGCTTCTAACACATCAACTTTGAGCACAAATTGTTCACTTGCTGCCTAATATATCCCACCCACTATAAGGCGCCGTGTGGAAGAGATAATCAGTGTTATTCACTTCACCTTATCATAATGTTCATAATGTTATGCCTGATTGATTTGTGTATATATATATATATATATATATATATATAAAGATTAAAATATAAAAATATGAACTTTGTATACAATAAATTGTGTATAAGATACATTGTGTATAGGGTTATTCATCAAATCATTTGATCTAAAAAGACAAAGACACTTTATACATACTTTAGCCCAAACAGCAGCTGATCCTGCTAGTAGGGGACTGACGGCAAGAATGACCAGTGTCAGCTTCCAACCGTAGATAAAACCAATGATGAAACCAGTAAGAAATGTGCAGAAGAACTGGACAAACACGCAGATCTTGTCGCCAAGGCCATCGGTGATTGTGTTTATATCACTGCGTTGGGAAAGGAGATTCATACATTTTCAGATTAAACACCTGAAAAGTAACCCAAGAACATTATCAGGTGACAGAAACAAGAGTCTGGAACATGGTTGCACTTCACTTACTCTGTAAGCCTAATGTTCAACTCTCCGATCGGATGCGTGTCGAACCATGACATCTGCTGGTGGAGGATGGCATGGAAGTACTTCTCCCGGATCCTTTTTGTTTGCTTCGCAGCAGTTAGCAGGAAAAGCGTTACCTGGAATGTTCCCAGGACCAGGACCGCAGCTCCGATCGCAACAAAGTAATAAGCATATCTGTGCAAACAAACCACCGGTAGAAGTTAACAAAGAAGTGAATCTCACAATCACAAATTAGTGACTATAGTGAATAAGAAACTTCATTAAATTATTCATGAGGGAACTGAATGACAATGAATCTGACACCAGACGGCTCCTCACTTTGTCATTTTTTCTTCAATGGCTATTTCAGGGGAACCTGCCAAACACGTTAAGTTGCTGGTGAAGGTGAAGTTAGAGGTGAAGTTGCCTGCAAACATTTAACAGAAACATGTATCAGAAACCAGTAGTTCCAGACCACCTCATTAAAGTCAATATTTACGAAATGATTGCTGAACTGTAACACTAAGGGTAAAGTTTACATTAGCAACTCAAATCAGTCCATAATCAGTTTACATGGATGTTTCCCTTCAAAATTACGTGTGTTGTGATATTAAATATACCTGTCATATTATTTTGCTGCCCACTCATCACAAAGCTGTCAGTCATTTGTCCGAACACCACGCACATGAGAGGCAACGCCACGCCATGTGCGGCTGCACACAGCAGGCCAATCAGCATTAGCAGCACCTCCGGACAGGTGGCATACCGAAACTGCAACCCAACAACAAACATGCGAGTCAAACACATGACTTCTGCCCTCAGGGCTTATCATTGCATGTTGCATCACTGCTTACAAACGCTACAACTGAATTATGTGACATAGAAGAGATGCGCATTCTTACCAGCTGAAAAAATCCAACTGATTTCACTGGCTCTTTCTTCGTTTTGGGCTTTTTTTCTTTTTTGCTATTAAAACAGAAGAAATACAGAACAATTGAGAAAAAAGCCCTCTAGCCCCCTTTATGAAACCATATTGAGGGGCCATTTATTTCCAATACTTTAACTGAATTAATTAATTAATACGGTCACTACGGTGTCAAAACTGTATAAACAGAATATTATGAATATAGTATATGAAATAAAATGTTAGACCATGGGTTTGCAGACTTGATGTCTCCTTCCTAAAATATTAGGGCTGTTTTTTTTAAAGACCAATTTATATTATGCGAGTAAAATAATGGCCTGGATATCGTTTTTTTTTTTTTTTTTACTAAATAATTGTCATTTGTCATACTATAGCCAAAATAAATGATGAAATATTATCTGACTGTTGGATGTATGTAATTCAGTCCAGTTCACTTTTTCACTAAAGTGGTTTCCCAGAGAATACTGACATAAAAAAAGTAAGCTGACGACAATGGCAAAGAGAAATTGGAAGGATACAACACAAGCACATACTTTTCTTGAAATTTTTGTAAATACTAAGGAACATACATCATTTTTTTTAATTTTACTATTACTATTGGACATTTAAAGGGATAGGTCACCCAAAAATGTAAATGTTGTCATCATTTACTCGCCCTCAAGTTGTTCCAAACCTGTATGAGTTTCTTTCGTCTGTTGAACACAAAAGAAAATATTTTAAAGAACGTTGCGGGATCCCATTGACTTCCATAGTTTTTTTCCTACTATGGAAGTCAATGGGTGCCGTCAACTGTTTGATTACCAACATTCTTTAAAATAAGTCAGCCCATGTATGGTCTCTTTATGCTTCTGCTGTCCAGTAGACTGTATCAAATATTAAAAGTAAAACAACTTGACTAAAGGGACAGCTCTTATCCTCAGGCGGTACGGGCATTGAACTACCTTAATGAGACTCCAAAACACTCCACTTAAATATAGTTTTTATGGAGAGTGATAGACTTAAGCATATAGGACACTTTTTTACTAATACAGTACAAATCTTGAACGAGGACATATTAGGACATATTATTAAAGTAAGCGTTTCTTTGGTGTATCATGCATATGACAATGATTCTCAAAAAAATAAACTAGAAAATAAATAAATAAATTATAATAAATATAAATATTTTAAAGAATGTTGGTATCCAGACAGTTGACGGAACCCATTGACTTCCATAATATTGTTTTCCTATGGAAGTCAGTGGGTGCCGTCAACTGTTTGATTACCAACATTCTTTAAAATATCTTTTGTGTTCAAACTCATACATGTTTAGAACAACATGTGGTTGAGTAGGTAATGACAAAATTTTCATTTTAAGGGGAACTATTCCTTTAATACCACTCAAATGGTCAAGAAGGCACAACGGCAATAATTCCTTAGAAAACTGAGGAAGTTCAATATGCCATATAAAATCATTACGAACTTTTGTACTATTGAAAGCGTGTTAACAAGCAGCTTGTCTGTGTGGTACGGAAACATCAGCATTGTACCCCATACAGTCATTACAAAGAGTTATAAGGAGTGCAGAGAAAATCACTGGTGCTCCTCCGCCACCTATTGTAGAATTGGTAAGTCAGCCCATGTATGGTCTCTTTATTCTTCTGCTGTCCATTAGACTGTATAAAATATTAAAAGTAAAACAACTTGACTAAGGGACAGCTCTTATCCTCAGGCGGTATGGGCATTTGAACTACCTAAATGAGACTCTAAACAACTTAAATATAGTTTTTATGGAGAGTGATGGACTTATGCATATAGGACACTCTTTTACTACAGTACAAATCTTGAACATGGACATATTTACAGTGTAATGTAGCCTACATTTTGTAAATATATACATGGCAGGTTTCTTTTAACTGATGCAAAGTAAGCTTTTCATTGGTGACAATGATTCTCAAAAAATTTAAATAGAAAATAAATAAATAAATTATAATAAATTGTATTATAATAACATTAAATCAATCTCATGATTTATTTAATGTTATTATAATACAATTTATTATAATTTATTTATATAACGCTTATTTATGAACATTGTAAAGAACGCTGGAATTCTTGACACTTTTTTGTGGATTTTTTTGCCCCAAGGTCAATTTCTGACACTGTCTTACATGTTTCTTTATTTTATCAATTAATCTACTTGCAAATTACAAAACCCAATACAAATGATATACGCCCAGTTTTTCTTTCTAAATGCCTTCTCATGTAAAAAAAAAAAAAAAAAACTGCTTCTACCTGAACCGGCCCTTTGATTTGGCAGAGGACTCCTCCTTTGGTGTGTCTTCCTGAGGTTTCTCATCCTGGGTGTAAGCTAAGTTGACAAAGCCCTCAGGTATCACCTCTGCGGAAAAGGGGTTTGTTATACTTAAGGAACAGGTGGTGCAAGTCTAAGGTGTCTGCAGAATCTAAATTATTAATCAATGATCTGGCACTTTACACATTAGATACCTATGTAGATATGATATATATTTAGACTTGCCATTGTTTACGAATATTGTTGGCTCTTATGACAAGTGAGGTTACACAATTGTAAGTCGCTTTGGAAACAATGTTTGCCAAACAAATTAATGTAAACATAAAATAGCGAACACAGATAACACACCATGCAAGTAAGGTGGAGGGTCTGTCGATTGACCGCTTGGCTCTTCTTTCATTGTGATAGCACAGTGTTTGTGTTCCTAGAGAGAACAGTCACAAGCAATGGTGGTTCAAAATGAGGTACACATTTAAACAATGAAGTATACAATTATATCCTGGTAACCTTTTATTTTGTAGATTTTTTGGTAACACTTTAATTTATGTGTCATTGTTACATATGTTACATGTACTTACCATAGTAATAACAGACGGTAAATTATACATAATTACATGCAACTAACCCTCAACCAAACCCTAATCCTGCCATAACCTAAGCACATGTTAATTAATATTACTCAGTACTTAAATATATAATTACACTGTAACAATGACACCATAAAATAAAGTGTCACAGAGAAAACAATCGTTGTACTGGTGCTTTAAGTACCTCACAACCAAAACCTCATCCGAAGAACTTATAAACATAAATCTCCAGAAGAAAATGTTCTAGAACCTAAAAAGGTTCTGTCAAGTACTCCCATGGGATCATTTTATGGATTTAATGTTAATTAATTAATTATTTAAAATATTTTTTATTGGTAATTACATTTTATGAGCTCGTAAACATCACTAGAAAACAACAACAACAACAAAACAGTTAAACATGAAAATATTATTAATAATTTAAGACATTTTTCCTTCTACAGAACCTTTTTGGCATAAAGTGTTTTTAAAATTAAGTCATGAACCCTATAGTTCTATATAAAACCCCACTGAACACTCGAAGAGTGCAAATAACCTTAAAGGCAACACAATAAGCCTATAAAGCAACTAAATGTTTTCACAATTCTTATTCAACGCGGAGAGAGGATGAAAAATGGTGATGGTGCAATGAACAGATTTATAACAGGACAATTATATTATTGCACTCATATATTCTTATAAATAAAGGAACTGTAAATACTCATAAAAGGACGTGTTGTTTACTATTATTATCTTGCATGATGGTGTATTGTTACATAAGTTAACTCATTCATCCCGCCTCCATGTTATCTAACCAGTTACAAAAACGGAAGTGTAGTAGGCTACGATTAAAATATGACCATGAATATGACACTTATGATCGGAAGTGCATCAAATAAAATAGCCTACATTTCTTTAAAAAACTACAAAAAAAAAATCTAAACGTTGACTGTCACCCATTCACATTTATATATAGTTTGTAATATTTACCTGAAAGCCCATACAAATTGATAGTCATACAGTACGCAAACAAATATTTAATATAGCCTATAAATAAATAAGTAAAAAATATGGCTTACCCCATGTGGTGATCACAAATGCTCCAAAGCAGACAGACAATATAAAGGTAGGCTACAGAAGAAAGACTCCAGTAACATGATGTTTTATAGCGCCTTGTGCTACCTGGACACGCCTCTCCTGACTCCTGAGTCAATACTGCACAACATATGAGGGCGTACAAAGAAGGAAAACCCTGTGACTTTTGCCCTTATAGCGGAAAAATCTCGGTTATGTGAGGTTGTATGAAAAATGATGAACTGATAAAAAGTTACGAACTTTGTTCCTAATAAGATTCAAAGATGGGGGTGCAGAAAATGTCTTTTCATTGTTATGTTTTTGTAGGCTAGTCAGTTGCCATCAATTATTTATTCTATGGTGCGCGTTCATCAGTGTTCATAAAAAGTTCTCATAAAGAGTTATTTTTTTCGACGAATTTTTTTTTTTAGAAACAACTAGTCTCCATAAACAAGACATTTATAGAATAATTACAGAGAAAATGTAAACGCTTTGACGCTGTGAGCGTTTTCAAACAATTGCTCTGCTGGTTTGAGCATCTCCACCAGAGGAACCAATGGCGTGAGTCTGGGGGCGGGATTTGCTGTTTGATCGACCAATGGCAGGGTTCGTCAAACCTGTTCGATGCTAGTGGACATGACACTACGTTGGCGTAATTAGGGAAAAGTTGGTGAACGCAATCTTCATGTTGCAACGAAGCCTTGGCTTAAAGTTTAAATAAAGTAATAACTAATGGCAGGTGTGTCTACGTTTGTCATCAACATTATATCATCAAAGTTATGACCAAGATTCTGGACATTCAGTTGAGAATTTCTCATACGCAGTAGGCTACCAGCAGTGTGGTGGTACTTTGCTATAGTGTTTGTATTGTTTGCAATGTATTGTAGTGATTTAGGATGTTTGATAATCATATAGGCTACTCAGAAACTGAGTCAAAACACACCAAGTCAAAATGGTTGAAGGATTGAGCTGAGTCGATATAGCTTGATAGATGTGTGAGAAATATGAGGTCTCAAAAAAACAAACAAAATGACATAGACAAACTGGATTGGTACAAGTCAAATCCCCCCAAAATCCCAAATGTTTATTCCCCCTTACATTTCATCACAAGATTTGAACAAAAATCCAACCATTTAAAAAAAAAGATCTTTCAATGTGCAAGTTTTTAATTAAGTACATCAGCCTTTACCATAATTCCCACACAATAGTTATATTTCTCAGCTTAGCTCTTCGCATTAACAACATTTCCGAGAGCAAACATACAGTCACTTGTTGTTCTTACTGCATAAGATAATTTCTAAGTTTCTTTCACGAGTTGTTTTTAGAATTGTGTCGACCTCTAACACATATTAACAAAAGACATGTGGTCAACCCAGTCTTAGCATGACTCAGTTCATATTGTGGTGCCACATGCAAACCAGTCTTTCTATATTTATACAACAGTTTTATGAATAAACTTGGTTGCACTTCTGAACTTTAGCATGATCTAAGAAATAATTGGCATAGTTTTCTCCTCTGATGGCAGTCAGCATACTGGTTTGGTGATCTTCCAAAGATTATTAGTGAACCTGCATAAGAAAAAAACGCTCCGGGGAAAATTCCTCCCTTTTAAATATGCATGGCACCTGTACAGCAGGTTTCTCATTGAACACAAAAAATGTTCACAATGAGATAACCATGATTTTCTGTTTTGAAAAAAAAAAAAAAAAAAAAAAAAGTTGACTTATGTGCAGGGTTACACATCAAGACTATGAATGGTTTGGAGGAAAGGGTTTTACCTTTGTCCTTTATACTTTACATTCAGATATTGCTCACCGGAGATAAAAAACAAAAACATTTTGTTCTGAGATTTATTTAGTGTCAAGTTGCAGTAAATGTATACAGCAGAACTAATGAAACTTGGATTCCCACTTTAAGGAAGCAACACAATGGCACCTTTGACCTTTTTTAATGTTGTTTCACGAGTTCACACTTACATATAATTTATGGAGAGTAGTTTAAATGCGTATTTGGCGTGCTGTCCAGGGGGAGGGCTTCGAGCTCGGAATTTTGGCCCGAACCCAAAGTACCCCCCGTATATGTAAGTGGCTGATAAAATAAAAGTGTGGAGAAGGGGTGGTGGAGGGATGCTAGAAAACTTTCAATGAATGGAGGTAAGACTGCTGCGTGTATATACCTCTTACTGTTGATTAGCTGAGTGCTCTCCACCTGTGTCAATTATCTGAACGTACTCCTCCCGAACTTTGTTTATAAAACATCATTTCACGAGTTCACACTTACATATAATTTATGGAGAGTAGTTTAAATGCGTATTTGGCGTGCTGTCCAGGGGGAGGGCTTCGAGCTCGGAATTTTGGCCCGAACCCAAAGTACCCCCCAAAAATGCTAAGCATAGGACAGCCGCCTGCTAAATACCCCCCAAAAAGAGCCGAGCTTGGCGGGCTGGCATTTGTGAAGGGGCTTGATTGCTTGACCGGTAGGCCCTTGAGGGCTGCTGCGGCACATCATGCCGGGGGATTGCCTGCAATAGAAAGAATGTAAAAAGAGAAACATGGGAGAGACAACAGTATTAAAACATTAAACATTTCCTTGCTGCGTGGAAACTTTCCACTCTTTCTTTCTGCGTGGAACTTTCCACTCTTTCGTTCTGCGTGGAAACTTTCCACTCTTTCGTTCTGCGTGGAAACTTTCCACTCTTTGGTACTGCGTGAAAACTTCCACTCTTCGTACTGCGTGAAAACTTCCACTCTTCGTACTGCGTGGAAACTTTCCACTCTTTCGTACTGTGTTGGAAACTTTCCACTCTTTCGTACTGTGTTGGAAACTTTCCACTCTTTCGTACTGTGTTGGAAACTTTCCACTCTTTCGTACTGTGTTGGAAACTTTCCACTTTTTCGTACTGTGTTGGAAACTTTCCACTCTTTCGTACTGTGTTGGAAACTTTCCACTCTTTCGTACTGTGTTGGAAACTTTCCACTCTTTCGTACTGTGTTGGAAACTTTCCACTCTTTCATACTGCGAGGAACTTCCTCTCTTTCGTACTGCGTGGAAACTTTCCACTCTTTCATACTGCGAGGAACTTCCTCTCTTTCATACTGCGAGGAACTTCCTCTCTTTCGTACTGCGTGGAAACTTTCCACTCTTTCATACTACGTGGAAACTTTCCACTCTTTCATACTACGAGGAACTTCCTCTCTTTCGTACTGCGTGGAAACTTTCCACTCTTTCATACTACGTGGAAACTTTCCACTCTTTCATACTACGAGGAACTTCCTCTCTTTCATACTGCGTGGAAACTTTCCACTCTTTCATACTGCGTGGAAACTTTCCACTCTTTCATACTGCGAGGAACTTCTTCTCTTTCATACTGCGTGGAAACTTTCCACTCTTTCATACTGCAAGGAACTTCCTCTCTTTCATACTGGGTGGAAACTTTCCACTCTTTCATACTGCGAGGAACTTCCTCTCTTTCATACTGCGAGGAACTTCCTCTCTTTCATACTGCGTGGAAACTTTCCACTCTTTCATACTGCGTGGAAACTTTCCACTCTTTCATACTGCGAGGAACTTCCTCTCTTTCATACTGCGTGGAAACTTTCCACTCTTTCATACTGCGAGGAACTTCCTCTCTTTCATACTGCGAGGAACTTCCTCTCTTTCATACTGCGAGGAACTTCCTCTCTTTCATACTGCGAGGAACTTCCTCTCTTTCATACTGCGAGGAACTTCCTCTCTTTCATACTGCGAGGAACTTCCACTCTTTCATATGGCGTGGAAATGTTCCACTCTTTCAAGCTGTGAGGAACTTCCCCCTGTGCTGCGTCCATGGAAACTTTCCATTTCTTACTGGAGCCTGAGAACATAAGAAGGAAAAGATGAGTGTTTGATCGGGATATTCTCACTGTGTACTAGTCAATAAGGGTTTGGTGGGCTTTTTCGATGTGGAATCGATTGGTCCTGATATAGCTTTGGAAGCGTCAGAAGACCATCTCCCGAGAGCTTGGATCTGCTGTTGGGAGAGGCCTTTTTGAGCTGCTGAGGTTGCTACCCCAATACGGAAGGAGTGGCTTGAAAAGTTCTTTGCTGAGCCCCTGATAGTTGGAGAACGGATTTGAGGTGTTTCTTTGAGGATACCAGCGTTATAGGTTGTCTGGTGTCGGGACGGGTGGGCTGGGATCTTTGAATCCCTTTGATCAGAGAGGGTTTTGTGAATTGTTTATTTCGGGGGAGGAATCGCCAGAGAAACTGAACTCCTGTGGGAGCAGAGGGAACAGCACTGCTGTAGTAGGAGAAAATTAGCCGGAGAAACTGGACTCCTGTGGGAGCCAAGGGAACAGCACTGCTGTAGTAGGAGAAAATTAGCCGGAGAAAACTGGACTCCTGTGGGAGCCGAGGGAACAGCACTGCTGTAGTAGGAGAAAATTAGCCGGAGAAAACTGGACTCCTGTGGGAGCCGAGGGAACAGCACTGCTGTAGTGGGAGAAAATTAGCTAGAGAAACGAAGCTCCTGTGGGAGCCAAGGGAACAGCACTGCTGTGGCAGTGGAGAAAATTAGCCGGAGAAACTGAACTCCTGTGGGAGCAGAGGGAACAGCACTGCTGTAGTAGGAGAAAATTAGCCGGAGAAACTGGACTCCTGTGGGAGCCGAGGGAACAGCACTGCTGTAGTAGGAGAAAATTAGCCGGAGAAAACTGGACTCCTGTGGGAGCCGAGGGAACAGCACTGCTGTAGTAGGAAAAAATTAGCCGGAGAAAACTGGACTCCTGTGGGAGCCGAGGGAACAGCACTGCTGTAGTGGGAGAAAATTAGCTAGAGAAACGAAGCTCCTGTGGGAGCCAAGGGAACAGCACTGCTGTGGCAGTGGAGAAAATTAGCCGGAGAAACTGAACTCCTGTGGGAGCAGAGGGAACAGCACTGCTGTAGTAGGAGAAAATTAGCCGGAGAAACTGGACTCCTGTGGGAGCCGAGGGAACAGCACTGCTGTAGTAGGAGAAAATTAGCCGGAGAAACTCAGCTCCTGTGGGAGCAGAGGGAACAGCACTGCTGTAGTGGGAGAAAATTAGCTAGAGAAACAAAGCTCCTGTGGGAGCCGAGGGAACAGCACTGCTGTGGCAGTGGAGAAAAATAGCCAGAGAAACTGAGCTCCAGTAGGAGCCGAGGGAACAGCACTGCTGTGGCAGTGGAGAAAATTAGCCAGAGAAAACTGAGCTCCTGTGGGAGAAAAAGGAGAAAAAGTTAGACGGACAAATGGAGAAACGCATTGTGTAACCGAAAGGACTCTTATTTTGAAATGTTTATGCCTTATTATTGCGGGATGCTCATTCAAATTCATATGAGAGAGATAAAACAACAACAACCTTTATATCTATAGCACGTTTAAAAACGACATGAGTTGACCAAAGTGCTTTACGCTCTCAACGGTACTAATAAAGTATTGACAAAACACCCCTACATCAACACACAAAACACAAACACACATCTCAAACTCCCAGTCCTTATGGGCAGTTTTAAGCATGAGAGAAGAGATGTGTTTTCAACACAGATTTAAACCGTCCTAACAAGTCACAAGATCTGATACGCCGAGGGAGGCTATTCCAGAGGCGTGGCGCAGCCACAGAGAAAATACAGCCTTACAACTGTATACACCGTTTTCTTTACAGTGATTTATATCGTAATATGTTGTCGTTGATACAAATTCGCTTTGCATAAATGTATGCTATTCATTGATTGTGAAATGCTCTGAACTCAAGCATTGTTCAATCCAGTAGAACGCACAATGGTGCCATATTCAGTTTTTGAAACGTGATCGCTCACGTTCATTCAGTGAAATCATAGCCTTTGAATTTCTTCTGTTTCATAATAAGATGGTAGGCTATAACAATCATTGATATGCTTGTTATACGATAGCCTGCCCTACTATAAAGGTATTGATGTTACATTTAAGAAAGCGGGTGCTCCCAAATACATTGTTCAGTTCGCACACGTCTATTTATAGTCACAAAAGCGAGTATGGTCGCACTGTGTTGAGCCCTGTGTGACCGAGCTTATGTGAGCGTCAAGTTGAGAAGTATTGAATCAAGGCGGTGATTATCAGCTGAGTCCAACTGGTAGCTGATTGTTTGGCGTAATATGCCCTGTTGCATTGACAGCATTTTAGTGATTTAGCCTCACAATACGTTCGCTCGCTTTACCAGCTGCAAGTAAATTGATCGTTCATCACCACGGCGACCGCGTGCGCGTACATGATGAACGCACTTTTCCTGTGTGAAAAGTATCTGTCTGAACTGTAGTACACAGAGGCGGAAAGATCGCAAGAAAAAGTAAAAGAGTTGTAATACTTTATCTTAAGACAGGAAGTGTTGTAGGTCTCCCTGTTGCAAGTCTGTGCTGTGTGCACTCCTTTACATTGTCCGAGCACTGCTCTTGCGGGTTGGCTCGTAAATGCTTATGGAAGCGGCCGAAAAGGGTTTTTAGATAGCTTATAAATTTGTAAGGAAAAAGTATTGTAGTATTGTAGAGTTGCTTCGAGCCGTGTAGACAGCGTGGGCGGGCGGGGCGAACTGCCGTCCGTGCTAGAAAACTTTCAATGAATGGAGGTAAGACTGCTGCGTGTATATATAACTCTTACTGTTGATTAGCTGAGTGCTCTCCACCTGTGTCAATTATCTGAACGTACTCCTCCCGAACTTTGTTTATAAAACATCATTTAACGATAATCTGTTGTTCATCAATTGTTTTGATGAACATTAGGAGCCAGTGTTCAAGAAATAAAGACATTCTTTCTTATGACATTCTGGCTCATCTAATCACCTGAAGCTCTGTGTGATGGTGGCATGAACTAGTGGCTACAGATGTTATTAATTTTGAGCATTAGGACAGCAGTCTAATAGCAGTCTGGACAGCAGTCTGGAATAAATATGTCATGCACTCTTTCCAAGTTGTGTTAGTATGTGATACAGTCTTTGGTAACACTTTACAATAAGCTCCATTACACTCAAAAAAATGCTGGGTTAAAAATAACCCAAGTTGGGTTGAAAATAGGGCTGTGCAATTATTTGAATTTCGATTTCGGCTCCCAACGATCACCAAAATAGTACAATCGAGAAAAAACAATTATTTTGCCATGTTCTGTTTTGCAAGAACACTCTTATGTTGTCTTGCGTTCTGAATGAAACGCGCACGCGCACATCCGCCCCTCCCGAAGCCACAAACTCTCTCAGGTCGTGACTCCTGTGCATATGCAACGTAAGTTATGACTATAACTATGGATCTATGAGACCGAATGATGACCGTCACCACGGTCTTACCTTGAATGACGCCATTCCGCCAGCTCTCCTCGAGACCTAATGTAAACAATGTCAGATGACTGACCCCTAGTGGTTGGTTCCCTATAAAACATCCGGATGAACCGAACACTTCCTCTTGCCTGGAACGCCTCAGTTCATCCCGAGTGACAAGAAATGGTGACGGTCATCATTCGGTCTCATAGATCCATAGTTATAGTCATAACTTACGATCTATTTCGACCTCACTCAGACCGTCACCACGGTCTTACCTTGGATGACTAGTGCCATCAAGGTCACGAGGGAATGTCAGCCTCTCCTTCACATCCCTGTTTAGCGGCCGAGAGCAGAATTGTGGACCCAAGCGTAACTGGGTCCGCCACATTGACCCTGTAATACTGGGCAAAGGTACAAGGTGAGCTCCATGATGCCGCTGCACATATGTCCGATAGTGCCACCCCCTTCAGCGCTGCCCAGGATGTGGCCAGACTCCTGGTAGAATGAGCTACCAGGTTCCCTGGGACTGGTAAGCTCTGACTGGAGTATGTATGTGCAATAGTGTCTACTATCCAATGTGATAGGCGCTGTTTCGAGGCTGGTTTTCCGATACTTTTCTTATCGAAACACAAAAACAACTGAGTGTGTAAATGTCGTAATGACTGTGTCCGTTCAATGTATGTGCGAAGTGCTCGAACTGGACATAAGGTAGCAAGATCAAGTTCTGTACAAGAGAGATCAGGATCAGGTTGAAACGCTGCAAGTTCGATTACTTGATTGATCGTGCAAGTATTAAGAACTTTAGGCAGGAAAGCCGGGTTCGGCCAAAGAGAGACCCCTGAATGGTTTGCTTTCCATCTCAGACAGTCTTCACTTACTGCTAAAGAATGTAACTCACCTACTCTCTTTGCTGAATAGATAGCAAGAAGAAAAACTGTTTTCCACGTCAGTGACTTAAGATCCGCTTGAGCCAATGGTTCAAAAGGGGCTCTAGTCAATGACTGTAGAACCATGGGAAGATCCCAGGATGGTGATCTCAGGCTTTTTTCTGGAAAGAGGCGACGTGCACCTTTGAGAAATTGAGTAACCAACATGTGTTTACCAACTGATAAGCCTTCCACAATACTGTGGAAATGAGAAATAGCCGCCACATAAACTCTTACTGTGTTGACTTTTCTTCCTGAGTCTAAAAGTTACTGAAGGAAGCATAAAATAGAATCAAGACCACAATTCATGGGGTCTACGTTTTTGTCCTGACACCAGTTAGAGAACACACGCCACTTGCTTGAGTAGTTATCCCAAGTGGAAGGCGCTTTAGCATTGTTTATGGTTTTCCTTACTGCCTCCTCTAGCTGACAAGAGAGGGGCTCAGTAGGGGCCAAACCCAGATTTGTAACGCGGTTGGGTTCGGGTGCCAGATCTGTCCCTCCACTTGAGAGAGAAGGTCTGTTCTGATTGGTAGTGGCCACGGATGGCCCTGTACCAGACGTAGGAGAAGTGGGAACCAATGTCTCTTTGGCCATTTCGGGGCGATCAGTAAGACCCTGCAACGTCCCAGATCCACCCGTTTGAGTACATGAGGAATCAAGGGTAGGGGAGGAAAAGCGTATAATAAACCTCCCGGCCACTCGTGAGACAGTGCATCCAGTCCCAAAGGCCCACCTTGGCCGCTCAGAGAGAACCACATCTTGCTATGGGTTGTCTCGGCAGATGCAAACAGGTCGGTGTGGGCTCTTCCAAACCGGGTCCAAATCAGATGCACCAGCTCCGGGTGTAATCGCCATTCCCCTGGGAGAGGTCCAGTTCGGGAGAGGAGATCGGCTGCCCGGTTCACTTCTCCGGGTATGTAAATTGCCCTGAGAGAGGCAAGTCTCGGGTGAGCCCAAAACTGAAGTCTCCTGGTTTCCTGGAGGCAGGAGACAGGGGTAACTGCAGCTTGGAGTACTGGGCGTGCCGGACGGTAGGGGCGTGCCGGACGGTAGGGGGCGTGCCGGACGGTATCTCATTGGTGAAAGGAGTTTCTTTCTGGCAACCGTGTTGGCCAATCAGCGATAACCATACATTGACGTAATTTCCTGTGAGAAGATGGCGGCGGTAAGATGTGGTTTAAATCGTCATAGATAGTCATACTTTTATATATGAGATTAAAGCTTTATATATCGTAGATATGTATATTACAATAGCTTATTAAAAAAACGATCATCATTTATTTATTTTGCGGTTATATCTTGCAGCTTTAGTAATTACTTAATTGTTGTTTAACAGACACATGTTACTGTGAGACGCAACGATGACCACGAGTGCATCGAAGACGAGGCCTACAGAGTTGGCAGTTTGTACCGCTGTCCGTTTTGTGCCACCCATGTTTATAGACCAAGTGAAAGACAAAACGTTCTCACTTATTTGCAAAGCCACAGACTTCGCGTGGTTCACCATGAACGTAAGTACAAGTTTAGTTTTGTATTATGCATGTTACATGCATCATTTGAGTCATTCCGTGTCAAATCAACCACATTTCTGTAGCTTTTTTTGTTAATATAAATATTTTTTTTTTTCTAAAGAGAAATGTAAATAGTTAAGAAAGCAAACATATTGAATGCAATTAATGTAGATTTAGTGGTTAATCCGTTTTGTATTTGTATTACCAATTATATTTTGTAGAGGGGGTCAAAATGACCAATTTCACTTGAGATTTGGGCCAAATTACAGGTCTAGTACAAACGACTTTAAACATTATATTGGTCGTCAACCAAACGTGGGTCTCTTTGCATACAGCTGTTACTTTTATAGAGTAATATCTGAACAACAAATAATGTTGACACTAGAAATGTATCCTGTTTTATTTTTCTATTAACACAATTGCATAGATCAGGGGTGGGGAAACGTTGATCCTGGAGGGCCACTCTTGCAGAGTTTAGCTCCAAACCTGAAAGAAAAAAAAAATCACTGTAATTTTGAAGACCTTTATTAGCTTCAGGTGTGTTTGATTAGGGTTGGAGCTAAACTCTGCAAGTGGCCCTCCAGGATCAACGTTTCCCCACCCCTGATGTAAATATACACCCACAACATCTAATATTTTGGCTTTCATCACTATTTATGTTTGTCTTTAACAAAATTAACGATTTGAGCCAGGGACCTCTGGTTGAGTTGACAGGGAATGACCCATTTGTTAAGATGACAAATGATAACGTGAACGGGGATATTATGTATTGTTAAAGCTTTGGTCCGTAACTTTTTTTCAGTTCAAAATTTATAAAATTTGCGAGTACATCATGAATCCATTTTCCAAACAGTGTTTTTGTCTTATGCTGAATCACTACCGGGCACCTATAACAAGTGTCTATTCAGACTATTTTAGACTGATTGGGGTCGGCACTAGGGATGCAACAATACAGTTAGTCCACGGTTCAATACATACCTCGATTTTTAACCACGGTTTTCGGTTTTGGTTCGGTTCTGATGGCTTGTCACATCAGTTTTTTGCTATTCTATTCTTAGGCGACAGGAACAGCAAGAGGTTAAGGAGAAAAAATACTATTTTTTTATTGCAATACTCCTTCTTTATTTTACTTAAAAGAATTGAAAACCCTTACTTAAACTTAAAACTTTACTTTAAAAAAGAAAAAACCTTGTACACATTCCTAGTGTATTGTAAGATATAAAATAAATATAGGCCTATATAAAGATTTACACTGGCAGCTCAGAGCTGTACAGCAGCATTTAAGTATGAAATTGAATTAATAAATGTAAAAATAAAAGACTTCACTATAAATTATACATTGATTCTTATTAAAGTATACTGTATTAGTTTTTCAGTCAAGAGCAATGAGTGATTTTCTTTCTTTTGTTGTATTAACATTAAAGGGATAGTTCACTCAAATGAAAATTCTGTCATCGAGAAATAAATACAGGTTTGGAACAATATTAGGCCTAGTCCACACGTACACGGGTATTTTTATAACCGGAGTTTTTCCTCCTCCGTTTTAAAAAAAAATCGCGTCCACACAAGCATGGTTTTAAAAAAATCTCCGTCCACATGAAAACGAAAAACCGCGCTATGATTGGCTGCTTGATTTCCACATGGGTCCCATCCACGGCACCGATGCACTGAGGGATGCCATGGGCTCAGTGAAACCCTTCTACAAGTTTACTTTGGAATCAGTGACAGGTAACTGTATATACACAGGGGCAGGGCTCAAGTGGACTGAAGCTTCACACACTTGCCTTACTATGTTGTATTATTGTATTCTGGCGCCTCTGTTCTGCAATACAATGAGATAACTGCGCATGTATCTGTATATACCGTAAATCCTCTAATATTGGCCTGTATTCCATTAGCGGCCGGGTCTCCAACATTGGCCGGTCTCGCTGTCACCGAAGGTAAATAAAGGCCGGTCTCTAATAGCGGCCGGGGCTATTATTAGAACCAACGTTTTTCTGGGCAGGCCTCAACATTATGCTTGCATGTGATAGTAACATGCAAGTACCACAGGGTACTGGTCATGTCAATCACCCAGACATCCCAAGTCTCCCGCATATTTATAGCAGCTCCCTGATGCCCGCAAATTAGTAAAATTCTCCCGCAATCTAGAGCGAGCGAGCAAGAGCGCGCATGCGAGACACAAACTGTGCACGCGCGCACGGCAGAGAGGGAGAGAGCGAGAAACCTTACGTGTGTGTGCTAGTGTGCAACGAATGAAGCGCATGTAAGACGGAGAGCGTCCTGATTGGCTTGTTTCGGTAAGTCAACCAATCAATTGTCAGTGTGGGCGGGCTTTTATCTCTTCGGGCTTTTATCTCTCGCCCCAAAAAACGAAAGTATAAAGTATAAACATAATGACAATCTTGCACGCTTTACAGTTTGTAACTAACATGTTATGGTTGAGTTAAACAAGTTTCATTCATTTCATTTAATTACGGCGCGAGGATGAGAACAGACGCGCAGCGGAACATTAGGAGGACGAAGAGGATCTGTACAATAATTAACTTGTTGTAGAGGCTGGCGCGAGTGATGAGGAGTTTACAGGGAGAGATGAAAAGGAGGAGGAAACTGAGGAGGACGAGGATTAAACAGAATTGGAGGATTTTTTTTTTTATAACTTCAAACCAAACGAGACAGGAATGGTTAAACTTTGGAGCGGTAAGGTGTCTGTTGCCTTTTGTTATGAATCAATAACCTAATTATCACCGTGTATGGTTAAGTGTTTACAATGCACTACCGGTGGCCTATGTTTGCTACGTTTTTGTTACCATATTTCTACACTGGAATTTAGCCTGAATTACCGGTATTTGTTGTTAATGTTCTGTATGCATACCATAATGTTATGGTAACTGTACGTTTTCAATAAATGAACCTAGTATTTTATAGGTTGAAATAGACGCAAAATCTCATTTTTAGTCATTCTACTGGTAGTTTGATTTGCTCAAATAGAAATTGAGGCCTGCCTCTAATTCTGGCCTCCTTCCAATAAAGGCCTGGACCGCGATGCGCTTGAGTAAAATAAAGGCCCGGGCCTATATTAGAGGATTTACGGTATGTAATAAGCGCTGTTTGCAGAGTTATTAAAAGTTACGTCCGCCATTGCATAGACTCCACTCATAAACAAAAGCGATAACGGCGCACATTTCGACTTAACAAGCCGAAATCTCCGGTTTCACCGTCTACACGACAACGCTGTAACCGGAGTTTCTAAAAAACTTCACCCTGGCCGGAGTTTTCAAAAAAGTCCGGTTTCAGTAACCGGATACTGCGTTTGCGTGTGGACGAACAGCCAAACCGCGTAGAAAAAGCTGCGGTTTTGAAAATACCCGTGTTCGTGTGGACAGGGCCTTAGAGTGAGTGAATAATGACATCATTTTAGAGGTGAACTGTCCCTTTAAGGACAACGTGTTCACTAATGCAGGGGTTCCCAACCACGTTCCTGGAGGACCCCCAACCAGGGGCGTCGCACCCGTGGGGGATGTGGGTGTTTTAACACCCACACTTTTCCCGGTGAGAGGGTTCAACACCCACACTTTTTCTGTAGTTTTCCCGCAGTTTTGCACAAACGCTTTAGGGATGCCACAATTCTCATTATAATATTAAACCGTTCGGTATGGCATTCACGGTTCAATAAGCGCTTGAATTGCGTTGTTTTTGCTGTTTTGTTTTTGCAGTGTGAGTCTACGCGCTGATATGAGCAAATATCCAATCACTATACACAGTGCTAGACACGCTTGCAATGCTGGTGTCAGAGTTATACTCACGGAACTATAGTTATTCACAATCACGAAAGTTTATTATTTGCATGCGTTTTAAAGCCTTGCCGGTAATTCGCATGCTTATACACCGTTTTAACTCGCAGAGCGCGCACTAAAAGCCTGTCAAACACTTGATTACTGGACTAAGTAATCTTACTGTGCTAATAATGTCAAATACACACAAGGTTAACATAAACACATTCGGTTATGTGTAAAGTGAAAGTAAATTTGCATGTGTCATATATTAGATGCACGTCTTAATAAATTGACAGGAGCGCAGCCCTTAAAGGGACAGTTAGCCTCTAAAATTATGTAATTATTTACTCATCTAATGTTGTTCCAAACCTGTATTAATTTCTTCTGTTGAACACAGACGGTTGATGGTAGCCATTGACTTCCATATTATTTCCTAATATGGGGACTTTAATGTTAATAAAACTACAAAAGACATAGAAAAGCACTCTCTGTTCTTGACTGAAAAACATTAATACAGTAGCTTTAATAAGAATCAGTGTATATTTTATAGTGAAGTTTATGTAGTGTTTTATTTTTACATCTATTCATTAAATTTCATACTCAAATGCTGCTGTACAGCTCTGAGCTGCCAGTGTAAATCTTTATATATATATATATATATATATATATATATATATATATATATATATTTTATATTATACTATACACTAGGAATGTGTACAAGGTTTTTTTAAGTAAAGTTTTAAGTTTAAGTAAGGTTTTTCAAGTCTTTTAAGCATTTTTTTTTCTCCTTAACCTCTTTCTGTTCCCGTCGCCTAAGAATAGAATAGCAAAAAACTGATGTGACAAGCCATCAGAACCCAACAGAACACTGTGGTTAAAAAAAAAAACGAGGTATGTATATATATATATAAGACAAGATATATATAGATATATATATATATATATATATATATATATATATATATATATATATATATATATATATATATATATATATATATATATATATATATATATATATATATATATATATCTTGTATGTTATACCTTTCGTACCCTTCTGTCATTGTATTCATCGTTTTTATTGATAACAAACAAACCACTTCCATCCCCCACACTTTTGAAAAGCTTGCTACGCCTCTGCCCCCAACAGTGCACATTTTGGATGTGTCCTTTGTCTGACACACCCACATTAGGTCTTGGAGTAGCTATTAACGAGCTGATGACCTGAATCAGGTGTGATTGATTGAGGAGACATGCAAAATGTGCACTGTTGGGGGTCCTCCAGGAACGTGGTTGGGAACCACTGCACTAATGCACTGCTGTCACTTTAAGACCTGTGCCTCTAATGGCTCTAATAACCTCTTACACCAGCTGGAGGCCTTGCTGATGTAAGATTGAATATTATGAAGTATTTCATTAAACATATTTGTTGTCATTTCAAGTAATATTTCTTTTTAGCTCTGGAAAAAGAGCTGAATATTTGTTTATTTATATATTTATATTTTATTCAGCTTCCATCAGAGCTGCTCAGATGGATTCTTCTAGATGTGGTGTATGAAGAAGGAGATGGAGCCTTTCTCACTGTCAGTAGTGTACAGAAAGTTCAACGACATTGTCAGCCGTCAAAGTTTTAGAAGAAAAGCTCACATTGCCCGCGGCTGGGCAGTATGTATATTTATTACTTTTATTAAATGAACATTAAATTAATATATATATATATATATATATATATATATATATATATATATATATATATATATATATATATATATATATATATATATATATATATATATATATATATATATATATTATAATATAATATATACATATATAATTTTATTTATTTATTTTAAATATTTAGATAGTTTATTGCATTAATTTCTTGTGTAGGTATTGTTGACTGGAAGTCTGTCAGTCCAGATGTGAGGAAGATGTACAGAGTGGAGTTCGAGCTCACCAGGTGTGATGGCTGTGGGTGCATCTACAAAAACACCACTGGATACTGTGGCAATGGAAAGAAGGGGATCTTCAGAGCTTTCTATTCAGACAGAGATGTTGATGGATTCTGTTCTATGGACTGCTACTACAGCATGAATGAATGGATGGATGAAAAAAGAGATTTGTGTGGGTTCTTTCTGTCTTTCTTTCTGTCTTTTTTTCTTTCTGTCTTTATTTCTTTCTGTCTTTATTTCTTTCTGTCTTTCTTTCTGTCTTTTTTCCTTTCTTTCTGTCTCTATCTTTCTTTCTGTCTTTCTTTTTTTCCTTTCTTTCTGTCTCTCTCTCTTTCTCTCTCTCTCTTTCTTTCTTTTTCTTTCTTTCTTTCTTTCTTTCTTTCTTTCTTTCTTTCTTTCTTTCTTTCTTTCTTTCTTTCTTTCTTTCTTTCTTTCTTTCTTTCTTTCTTTCTGTCTCTCTCTTTATTTCTCTCTTTCTGTCTCTTTCTTTATTTCCTTTCTTTCTGTCTCTTTCTGTCTCTCTCTTTCTTCCTCTCTTTCTGTCTCTCTTTCTTTGTCTTTCTTTTTCTTTCTTTCTTTCTTCTTTTGAACCCAAGCTTGAAAAATTAAATTGATTTAAAAACTGAATTGAAAACTGAATAAATGTTTTAGTGGATAAAGCTGTGTCTGTGTTGCTAAATGTCACTCAACAGAAGGTTACTAAACAATTTTATTTCTTTTTTTATCAACCATATAATTTGTCTCAGAATCAGACTAAATTGTTTTTAGGGTAAAGCTTAACAAGGTTTCAGGTAACTGAGCAATACATTTGATACAGTAGCCTATTTATTAATCTTTGTTGGTATTAGGTAAAACAAATACAGCTGTTAATGTTCAGAAAATGATTTTAATCTGTATTAGTACGTTGAATTTAACATTAACAAAGAATATTTTTGTCGTCATTAATTTTGATGATTAATGAACTTCGACCCAAACCCGCTTTGATGACGTCATTAATCTGCGCCATATGATGACGTCAGTAATCCGCACCATGCAAAAGTTCCGATTGTACTGTTGAAAGTATATATATATATATATTTTTTTTTATCGAATATTCTTCATATCATTAACGTTGCTTTTATTTTAAAAGAATGGAATTTGTTTTAATGGGATTCGGTTTGATTTATTGCTTCCTTTTAAGAGTATAAGAACAGGCAGCTTTCGCGACCAATGAGAAACCGTCTGGCACACCCCCTACCGTCCGGCACACCCCATACCGTCCGACCAATGAGTGACCGTCCGGCACGCCCCCTACCGTCCGGCACGCCCCTACCCTCCGGCACGCCCAGTACTCCAAGCTGCAGTTACCCATACTTGGGAGGCAGCGCAATGACCTGGTGCCTCCTTGGTGATTGATGTAATAAACTGCCGACATATTGTTGGTTCTTACAAGGACATGCCTGTCCTGTAGGAACGGAATCAAGTGTCTCAAAGCCAGATAGATTGCTCTCAACTCCAGCACATTGATGTGTTCCATGGTCCATGGGAACATCCATGAGCCTCTGACTGATCTTCCTTGCCAGACAGTCCCCCAACCTTTCAGAGAAGCATCGGTTGTCACCACCATTCTCCTCGCTGGTATATTCCCCAGAGGAACACCTTGATCCAACCTGCTGCTTCTTATCCATGGACGCAGGGCCTGAACACATTTCTGTGTGACCTTCAACTTCACTCGCCTGTGTAATTTGGGGTGGAGTTGAAATTTGTTGATCCACCATTGCAATGGTCGTGCTTTGAGCAGTCCCAGAGGCACTACCTTTATTGCTGCCGATATCATCCCCAGTAATCTTTGGAACTGTGCCAACTCCATCCGCTTGCCTAAACGGAAAGATTGTGCCAGGGCAGATAACCTTGCTACCCTCTGTGGGGACAGAGATGCTGTCATTGTTAAGGTGTTCAAAACTAACCCTACAAATACGGTTTCTTGCCGTGGTTCGACATTGCTTTTTTCGTGATTCATGCGGAACCCAAGCTCTTGTATATGGTTGATAACAGCCTCTGTATCTCTTAAAACCTGGTGACGGCTTGGTGCACAGATCAACCAGTCGTCCAGATATGGGAGGATCTTTATACCCACTGCCTGAAGAGGGTAAAGGGCAGCTGACACCACCCTGGTAAATACACGGGGAGAGAGGGAAAGGCCAAAGGGAAGGACCTCGAATTGATATGCTTGACCTTGAAAAGCAAAGCGAAGGAACTTCCACTGCATGAAAAGTGGGATTTTCGTCAGTATGTGGCACTGTTGATTGCCGTGGAACTTCAGGTTTACGACTGTGCACGGCAATTTGCAGGCAACACCGAAAACTGCCGTAAATTGTCGGAAATTGACGTGGGCCTTGCTTGGCAGTTGTCCCCCCATGACCCCCCCTCCCCTTAATTCTAGGGGAGGCTTTATCATGTAAATGAACATGCTGTGAGCTACACAAATGCAAATCAGAGTAGCAGCAGGGGGAGTTTTATCTAGGTTCTGAATTTTTTTAACTAAAACAAGTTTAAAGTTTAAGTTAAAATGTTAACTTAAATTTAAGTTAAATGTACTCGTTTTAGTTCACATTACTAAATGTTTAGGGCAACCAGTTTGCTCCAATTTTTTAAGTAGATTCAACTTGTCCGGGCTCACAGTGTAGATTAATTACTCTGTATGTCATTAGCAATAACCAATGTTATGTAAAAAAACAAAAATACAGGACAGCAGTTAATGTCTTCAACCTTTAGAGAGGTTATGTGATGCAACAAGACAATGAACGTCTAAGGTTACGTATGTAACCTCTGTTCCCTGAGAACAGGGAACGAGCGCTGCGTCTAGCTGACGCTATGGGGAACGCCCTCGGCGTGACTGGTGTCTGAAGCTACTATCGAATCACGGCAAAGTCTTTGACTGACGTCAGCCCATGACGTCATCAACGTGCGACCCGGAAGTATAAAAGGGCGCCGTGCCAACACATACACATCTTCTCGTCTGAAGGGACTGTATGGCAGATAGGCCCTGAAGCATGGCAACGCGACGCAGCGCTCGTTCCCTGTTCTCAGGGAACAGAGGTTACATACGTAACCTTAGACGTTCCCTTTCGAAAGGGAACTCTCGCTGCGTCTAGCTGACGCTATGGGGAACGATATACCAACGCCACCATGCTGAGGGGAGTGTCTGCCTATTGGCAGTGACAACTGTCAACTCAAGTAATTCATAGAAAAACCTGAGCGATTCCCCCTCAGGTCCTGGGCTGACAGTGACAGCACTCCCTACGGTCATAGCCCAAGCTATACAACTAAACAGAACCCTAACGCACTGCGTGGAGTTCCATCTAGACCGCTCGAAGGCCCGGGACCACTACTTCCAATGAAGGGGTCCCTTCAAGGGAATGTGGCTAGGGGACCCGAAGGAACCCCAGCCAGTCACTACTCGGGAAAAAGTTCTCCCGAGTGCCACCAGGGAGGCCTGACCTGTTATGGACACTTCGGTTTAGCCAACCCTGTCTGTTCAAACAGAGCCTCTGGATGGTGCCCAAAGGGCGTCCAAGCTAAGGGACTGAAACACAGGCAGTCTTACTTAGCCCGGAACTCAGAGACGGGTTATCCAAGAGAGCAACACTCAGCGTAGTGCTTTTCAACCCTTGCTATCGAGGGGAGTCTGCCTGCTCAAATCAAGGATCTACCAGGTGCTTGTGTTTCAAAGCAGTAGGGAGGCCGAAAGGGCCTAAGGACTGATCTAACAGGGAGGCCTCATGAGAGGCCTACGACCGTCTGACCAGGCTCAGGCGGCTGAGCACTCATAGACGACCCTCATTGAGGGGAGCAGCTGAGCCTGCCTGGCGAGTAACCTCCAGCTATAGGCCCAACTACCACAAGTTCTCGCAGAGAGAGTAATCAAAGTGCCTAGCTCAGGAACTTCAACTTCAAGGAGGCCCTGTGGGCCTACTACTTGATAGCGGGTATTCCAGGGAGGCCTATAGAGGCCTACTACCTAACCGCAAGCCATACTGGAAACCCAAGCATCCAGGCTCGGGACTCCGTCCTCAGGGAGGCCTTAGTGA
This sequence comes from Gobio gobio, assembly GCF_949357685.1. Taxonomy (NCBI): domain Eukaryota; kingdom Metazoa; phylum Chordata; class Actinopteri; order Cypriniformes; family Gobionidae; genus Gobio; species Gobio gobio. The sequence goes on along the minus strand of NC_137108.1, from coordinate 20,560,205 downwards.
GGCCTACTACCTGACAGCAATACCGCCTGCTGAGGTTACCCTTGTTTTCTCAAGGAGGCCTAATGGAGGCCTACTACTTGACAGTCAAGCTACGCAGGCTAGTCGGGCATCCTGTTTAAGGAACCCGTCCTCAAGGGAGGCCTATTAAGGCCTACTACCTGATAACCAGCCTTTAGGGAGGCCTGGAGAGGCCTACTACCTGATTGCAATACGTGCTAAATGACTGGGTCCCAGGAACACCTTAGGGAGGCCTGATGGGGCCTACTACCTCGTTCGAGTGACCACCATCTGGGACTCGACAGTCAAGCTACGCAGGCTTTTTGAGCATCCTGATTAAGGAACTCGCCCTCAAGGGAGGCCTATTAAGGCCTACTACCTGATAAGCAGCCTTTAGGGAGGCCTGGAGAGGCCTGCTACCTGTTTGCAATGCGTGCTAACTGTTTCAGATGACTGGACCCCAGGAACACCTTAGGGAGGCCTGATGAGGCCTACTACCTTGTTCGAGTCAGGGAGGCCTATTAAGGCCTAGAATTAACAGCAGGCTTTCAGGGAGGCCTGATGAGGCCTACAACCTGCCTCTGAGAGCGACCACAATCTGGGAACTCACCCTCAGGAAAGCCTAGTAAGGTCTTAGAGTTAACAGCAGGCCTTTCAGGGAGGCCTGATGAGGCCTACAACCTGCTTCTGGTAGTGATCACAACCTGAGAGCTCACCCTCAAGGAGGCCTAGTAAGGCCTTACACCTACCAGCGGGCCTTCGGGGAGGCCTGATGAGGCCTACAACCTGATAGCCTCCAGGCTAGCTGTCCTGATCCGCACATCGGTACATACCTCCAGTGAGGCCTGTTTGAGGCCTTCCAACTGATAATGCGCCTTGTTCAAGAGGCCTACTGAGGCCTACAATTGACAGCCGACCTTCAGGAGAGCGTATTTACCCCTATTTAACCTGATAGCCAGCTAGGCTAGTAGTACCTTGATGCTTAAGCATTGTCACCTGCCTTACTAGAGGCCTGATAAGGCCTACCACTGTCACCGTTTACTCTTGAGAACGGTGCAATCCTTTCCTGCTAACTGGGACAGCCATATTTGAAAAATGTGGGTTGTAGTAATATTAGACCCAACGGCTCGTTTTCATGGAGGCCTGCTGAGGCCTAACACATGATAGCTACCCATTACAATGGGGACCCGTTCCAGGGAGGCTTGAAGAAGCCTACAAGCTGTACGAGTTTCGCAAAAACGAGAAATAACTGCCAGACAAACAAACTGACTGCTATTAAAACCAACGACTCTCAATGAGAGGAGGCCTCCGATCTAAGTACAACAAAAAGGTGACGGTGCCTCAGCAACGCGCCTCCTTTACCCACATACCAACTGACGCCGTAGCGCTCAGTCGTAACAGAGACAAACTAATCCAACCTGCAGTGGCTTAGGGGACCGAAGACACATAATAACCCTAGGCGGTAGACAAACACTACATTCTAACAGAAAAGTGTGCTACCGCCTAGTAATCCGCAAACATTTCAAAGAAAAGAGCGGCGGCCTAAACACTACTCTCAAAATGAGAGGAGGCCCATCTTCTGATAACCATAAGCGGTGGCCTATCTGGCGCCATCTTGACCAACCAGGGAAAGCCAACACACGCTCACAAACATAGCCCAGATAATGGTGCTGTGTTGAAGCCTAACTAAGCAGGGGTAAAGACAGTTCTCTCTGATGAATACCCAACTCTATACAGGAGTATAGGGAGTAGGGGTCTGTAAGAAATACATATTTTTAGTATAACATACAAAAAAGACCACTCTCACCTGCGGCATGCTGAGCGAAGACTCATTGTGCAGTTCTCACCACCATGTTCTACCGCCCATGAATGCCTGAAAGGGGCGTTCTCACTTTCCGGGCGGGCCATCAGAACATAGTACTACTCATCATAGGCCCGCCTCAGGCCTGATGTAAGAAGCGCCTGGGTAAAAAGTCATAAAAAGACATTAGAAAGGAAAAAGGAGAGGGCTATGATGTAACCGCCCTCAAGGGAAGTGACCCATTACCAACGCCTTCGTTGGGAACGTTTGTCCTGGATCACCTCCCTTAAATCCTTTTTCCCCCCCGCGGGAATCCCGTCTCCTCTGTGCCCTGCTCCTCCAAGGAGGGGGGGCACGAGAGGAGACGCTAGCCCTCTGGTCCTGCCTACGTTCCTCAGACCGTGAAGGACCAGGTCCCGCCTGCCTGGGTGGGGGCGCGGATCTCAGCGGTATGCATGTTTTAAATGCCGCTGAGCGCGCCTTCGCCTCCCTGAACTTTCCAACCACCGCCTCCACGGAGGTGCCGAAAAGCTCAGTAGGCGAAACCGGTGAATCGAGGAGAAAACCCTTTTCTTTCTCCCCGATATCAGCCAGGCCCAACCACAGATGCCTCTCCGTAACCACCATAGCCGCCATAGAGCGGCCGATAGCAGCAGCAGTCTGCTTGGTGGCCCGGAGAGACAGATCTGTGGTGCGGCGCAGCTCAGCAACCGCCTCAGGGGACAGCCCGGCCCCCTGGTCGAGATCCTCCAGCAGGTCCGCCTGGTACGCCTGCAACACCGCCATCGTGTGCAGGGTCGCACCAGCCTGACCTGCTGCCGCGAATGCCCTGCCATTCAACCGCGAGGTAGTTTTCAGCGGTTTGGATGGCAGAGATGGAGCTCTCAGTGTCGACACCTGCCCAGAGACGAGATAGTTCGCAAACGTCTCGTCTATGGGAGGCATCGACACATACCCGTGCTTACCCACTCCCTCGACATCAGCGAAGCTTGCCCGCTGATGTCGGTGAATGCGGGCAGAGAACGGGTTCTTCCATGCCGCCTGGACCTCAGTGTGGAGGTCCGGTAGGAATGGAAGGCTCATCTGAGGTGCTGGTGTATGACCGGGGAGAAATCGATCGTCGAGCCGTCCACGAGCGACCTCTCCCCCAGCGCGCCGCCAGGGCAGCCTCAGCCTGTCCGTGGCGCGCTCCATAGCATCCAGCAACTCGGCGTACGCGGGACAGGGTGGCTGAGAGGGTCCAGGCAGGTCCTGGTCGCTCTCATCATCCTCCTCAGCCATCTCCTGCCCGTCCCGAAGAGCACCCGCTGCAGGTCTCGGTGGAGAACCATCGTTCTCCACATCGACCTGCAGGTCGCTCTCGTCAGCCGTTTGATCGTCCGAGAGTACCACACCTCTCTCCAGACGATCAGCGAGCTCCATCTGGGAACCCCATGAAGTGCGCCGCCGCTCCGCCTCAGCGCGAGCGGGACTCACATCAGCAGCCCCAGATGTTGCGCCCTCTTCCCTCGAGAAGAGGGCCAGACGAGAACGGAGCGTTCTAACTGGGAACTGCTCACAGTTTGCACAGGCAGCTCCCTCGAGAACTGCCTGTGCATGCTCTTCGCCCAGGCAATAAACGCACAGAGAATGTGTGTCTCCCGGTGTCAGAAACCTCTGACACGGGTCGACACACTTCCTAAAGCTCTGCCTCTTATCCTTTTCCTTAGTTTAGTAATACTTTACCAGATCTGCAGATACCGCTTCAAACAAACAGTCCCTGAAGACGAAAAAGATGTGTATGTGTTGGCACGGCGCCCTTTTATACTTCCGGGTCGCACGTTGATGACGTCATGGGCTGACGTCGGTCAAAGACTTTGCCGTGATTCGATAGTAGCTTCAGACACCAGTCACGCCGAGGGCGTTCCCCATAGCGTCAGCTAGACGCAGCGAGAGTTCCCTTTCGAAAGGGAACCAAAGCACACAAATAAATCAAGTAAAGCATACAGTTTACATACCAACATTAATTTTTCCACCCTGCACTGTGAATGATTTTTTAAATGGCTATTAATCATAAATGTGAAAAGTACAAGTTTGTGTGTTTATAGTTAAGTCAGATTGTGCTTTTCTGTAATTGTCATTTAAATTGAGCTCACACCACATTTTATGAATTATCAATGCAGATTTTCAAGAGGTGGTTTCCTGGACAGGGTTTAAATTATGCCAAGAGTAGGCCTTAATCTATTTAATCGTGAGTTAAAAAATTGTTGCCTGGTACAAAGATTAAGCACAGATTACTAACACCTGGACTATGAGTCCTGAACTAAAATAAACTGGATTCATTTACAGTTTTATCTAATTGCTTACACACAATTTCTGAAAATACGGCTCCATTTCTTGTAACTCTACACACAAAACACACAACATGCAAAACATCAGACATCGCTTGCAAAAGCAACACTTTGTGCAAAACTATTTTAACTCTTCCAAAAATGTTGTTTTTGCATATATCTAACTACACACAAATATGCACAACTGAGGAATTTACAGTTGAACTGAAATCAGCTGAACTGAATCAACACTGAAGTCACTTGAGCTGAATATTGACACTATATTGGCTTGTTAGAGCCGGTTTACAGCAGAATTTGTTTTGAACTTGTTACTGAAGCTGCTATGAAACAATATATTTTGTTGTATGCATATTCTTTATTTCTCAAACCTTAGTTTTGATTTCTAAGTGATCAATTTATGTATAAGTGTTTTCACACATGATCATTGGCTGTATGGGTCCTCAGTAAATTAATGTGGCATTTAAATGGCAAAAGTTATTCTTGTCTCTATAACTTATGGCTTCCTAAAGACACGTTTATGGGTAAATAAAATATTAATAATATAAATAAAATGTATATCAAAACATATTTTAAATATAATGAAGTCATTTTATTATAGCACTCATCAGATGTTCCTGGAAACAAAACAGAGACAGAACAGTATAAACAAACTATACAACAAACTAAACACCAAATTACAAAAACATTATTATGTGAAAGTGAATAAAGTTGTGTGTGTGTTTTCAGTTATAAATGTGCTGTGTAAATTAGCCTATATATACTTTTAGAAATTATATCCTAACTTTAAAAAACAAACAAAAACCCATATAGATAAATTATAATAATTGTATAATATTAAGCATTTACTTAATATACATTGTAACATTAGGCTACTTTACTCTAGCACAGTAGTCAGTTAAGCAATTAATTAATATCTTATATTAATATGTATGTAGCCTAGGCTACATCTAAAGGTAAGTCTGCTTTAAAAAAAATATATATTACACTTCGACATGTACAGAATGTGCGCGTTAAGAAACACGTTCAAATGTGTCTTCTTAACATGTTAAAACTGTGCGTCGACTGTGTGTGTATGCCTGTTACACGACCAGAATGTGCGTGTCTACACATACAAAAGAAACACGTAAAAAATTACTGCGTTGACGCGGAAAACAGTGCGTGTTGAAACCATAGACCGTAAAAAACAGTCATAAGTCACGCGTTTCGTATAAAGAGATTTGGCCCCGGGCGCGTTCCATAGTAGAGCCCTAGTCCAATGACGTGCGAGGTCGAGGTCATGGCCATGACGCGTAGAAGACGAGCTTTAAACTTTTTTTTTTTTTTACATTTCCTATGTTTTTTGCTGCTTTCCTTTTTCGCAATCAACTATGACAGGACGCCGTCTTCAACTCTGCATGGACGCGACCAACTTTTTCGACTCATTTTCAGGAGGCTGTCTTCGTCTTCACAACTCTGAGGCAAACTGCAGGCGCTATGAACCAGAGCATGGGTAATGTAACGTTATGATTTAAAGAATATGCTTTGATTCAGCTGTATAAGGAAATGGATGCATTAATAGATCCGAGCTTAAAACTGCACATTTTGTTTACACAGACTATCCTCGCCTCATAACGAAGCCGTGAGCTCTTATCTGCTTGGAGCGATTTCCGCGAGTCCAGATTTAACCGCTGATCAAGACGACATTGTGTGTAAGTAACTTCTAATGTGTTTCTCATTACTTGTTTAATTTTACCGTGATTGTTTTTATTAATACCAGTCTCATGTAATTGTTTTCCAGCTGCCTGTAAGACGTATTATGAATCGACACGCCGGAGCTTCAGATACAAACAACCTGAACTTAAGGCCCGGGTATACTTCGGCCGTCCACGTTCGTGCACGGCCCGCATGACGTAATTTTCGCCCCGTCCGCGCGCAGCCCAAATTTTGTGACCGCGCGGACGGTCCACGTGCAAAAGCGCATGCGCCAGCAGTACAGAAGAGTCCACTAGGTGGCAATAAACACAGTATTGAGCACAGTGTTCAGCAGTCGAAGAAGAGTGTGCAAAGACCGGTTTAAAAACAACACGCTTGGAAAAAAAAGAGATAATTTTTGATTCTTCAGTGTTTCTTCCAAACTATGTAGCAATGGTGGATGCACTACAGTTCTTCTCCGATCATGCCCAGCGAATGTCCCGTTGATGACAGGACTCAGTGCTGCCCTCCAATGTCTGGTGGAGCATAGACACTTTTTTACTGCGCATGTGTCGAACGCGATCCTCCGCGCGCATCCGTTGTGTGTATACTTTGAAAGACACGCAGACAGGGCTGCGCGCGTGACGCGTCCGGGCGCGGTAAGTGAAGTATACCCGGGCCTTTACATTACATCGCAGGCGGAAACTGCGAAGTTTAGCTCGGAGTCGATCAAGAAGAAAAAGGGTAAGATTAATTATATTAGATCCGTTTTTTGTCAATGTGAGTATTTTTCAGGTTGCTTATTGTCTTTATGGATTGTATTACAGTTGCTGGAAGCGAGAGTGTGCTGGATGAGGTGGACATTTGGAAGTCCGCGACCATTGAACTCATATCTGATGAGGAAGACGGCTTTGTTGACCGGGTGTCTGGATGGATTGTGCGGCCACCGCGCTCTCGCAGCCTGGAGCACGCCGAACTTTACATTACATTACGAGACATTACTGCTGCACTGTACATAGTTGTGTGTTTAACAATAAAGCTCTTTCTTTGAATAAACAGCTGTGTTTTATAAATGAAGCCCTTTCTTTGAATGAACAGCTGCATGCTTATAAATGAAGCTCTTTCTTTGAATAAACGGCACGGTCCGTATAATTTTCCCATATATTCCTTGATGGTATGAATACTTCATAGCACAATAACATTAATATAAAACAAATTATTACAACATAAATTATATATTTATTATTATTATTGGGGTTTACATTTATAATGAGCCAGGGGGACCAATAATGATTGGTTTGCAGTGATCTGCCAACCAATCACGAGGGATTTTTCTTTTTTAAATGTAGTGGCTTCAGCCAATAGTGAGTGAGTAAATTCAAGTCTGGCCGTTGACTCTCTGGTTTCGCTGCTATTCATATGCTAATTGGAGGCGTCGCACCTCCGCGCGGTCTCTCGGGGGGGCTCTCCACCTACGTCATGGTTCGTTTATGACAATTTGTGGCACAGACGAACGCGACGTTCGCTGCCTCTAAATTGTCGAAAACTGCCGAAAATTAGGGAGATTTCCGGGAGTATACAGGCATTTACAGGGTCGAAAATCCCACTTTTCATGCAGTGTTCCTGTGATCTGGATGAATGGGCACATGAAAATATGCATCTTTGAGGTCTAGTGTTGTAAACCACTCGTTTGGCTCTATAACCTCCAAGATTTGGGCGGTGGTCAGCATCTTGAATGGCAACACTTTTATGTATGCATTCAGATGTCTTAGGTCTAAGATGGGTCGGAGGCCACCATCTTTTTTGGGCACAAGGAAATAGTTCGAATAAAACCCAGTGTGCTGTTCGTAGGGTTGTAGCTGAGTAATTGCCTTCTTCCCAAGAAGGGTTGTTATTTCTTTGGATAAAATTTCTGCCTGGACTGCGTCTTTGACCATAGTTAAGTGAATCCCTGAAAACGAAGGAGGTCGTTGCCGGAACTGGATTCTGTATCCGCTTTTTATCGTAGCGAGTACCCAACGATCTGAGATTTTCCACTCCCAGCTGTCCAGGCATAGCTGGGAGCAGATTCCGGCAGCTCTTCCAGGATTGCTACACAGTTCCCCCATAGGGGCCTGAGCCCCTGGGGTTTCGCTTCTTTTGTGGTGCATCTCTAACTGATGTACGAGACCGAGCCATTTGTGAATGCCGTGGTGCTTGTCTGGCACTTTGGCTGCTATCAAACCTCTGAGAATGGGTATTTTGTCTTCTGTTGAACTCCCATGGTCCTGGCCGACTAAAATGGGGATGATGAGGGGGCTGAAAGCCTCGATATGACTGTCTAGCTGCTTTAGCTGGACCAAACGTGCGTTGCACTGATTCTCTTCTCTTCCGCGCTTGCTCAGCTTTATCAAGCGTCGTCTGAGAGTCTGGATGAAACACACGGCCTGGTGTGACGGGCATGTAGGTCAGTTCCTTCCTGATAGTATCAGGTAGGGAAGTCTGTGCTAACCAAATCTGTCTACGAGAAAGGATTGCAGATGACATAGAAGCCCCAATGTCTCTAGAGAGCTGGGCGTGCGTAACCAGGGCTGCATCGACCAAACCCATAATGTCCCGATCCTCCGGATTTATAAGTTTCCGTAAAGAAGCCAGAATTATGGCTAAGGCATTACCAGATCGGGCTGCACGTGTGGCTGAGTTGTAGGTTCGACACACTAGGTTATCGGTCTTCTCACACTCTTTCCGGGGACAGCGTGGGTCATCAGTCACCCGGTCTAGACCCAAGGATGTTAAAGATGCCATTTCACGCTCCACCGCTGGCATACCGCCCATGCCTGTTTCTGCAGCATATTGTATATTAGCAAAGCGTCTGCAACCAGCATTGAACTGGGGTGCAGCTTTGGGATGATTCCAGGCTTTGCTTAACATTTGTGAATAGTCCTCAGTAACAAGAATCGACCCCAGCCCACACTCCTTGCACCACTGGTGTCGTTGATGCCTCAGCCTGGGATTCCAGACCTAAAATTCTTGCAGCGCTAAGAATTCTGTTAAGAATGTCAGGTTGTGTACTGTCTCTATCAATAGCAGAAGACCTGGACTCATCTCCTTGATCTTCCTCACTCACATCCTGATCATTACTACCAAAAAGAGAGTCATGAGCATGAAGAGAAATAGTGTCAGGAATGTTACCTCTTCCGCCCTGATTTGGAGGGATATCATCCTCAGAAACAACAGATGAAACTGCATGTTGTTGTCCACCTAACCCCCTATCGTGGGGCCTAAAATTATCCATTTTCCCAGCCAAATCCCGTAAAGTTGCTAGAGTTTGCATCTGGGTGTCAGCTTGAGGTTCTGAAGCCCTTGACCTTCTTCCATCAGAACAGCTAGGTCCATCATGGACTTCAACAGGAGAATGTTCCCTTCTCCGTTTAAGAGAGCGTGCATCAACCACTGATCCTGATGCACCTCTATCATGAGCTGACCGTTCAAAAAGGCTAGCTCTTTGCACCCTCTCTTGTAGGGAGAACTCAGCTGCGGCCGGGCATGGTTTTTCAATGTCCTCCAGTAAATGGGCCATACCCAGACATGATGGACACTCGCGATGTCCATCCCGAGGATGCATAGTAGCACGACAATAATGGCACAGAGGTTGACTCATGATTGTTAGACAGCTGCGTACAGTTGTAGCTCGGATAACACACAAAAATATGAATACTCTACTCCTGCGCACAGAAGTTTGATGACTAAATTCCTTGATTCAAAATTTTTTTATGCAACACCTATCTATGCGCGAACGCACAGACCAAGACAGGTGACCAAGTCCCCTCAGCTGCGAACAGCTGATCAACAGGTAAACAATAAATCTCCTTTCAACTGATGTGAATATAGAACAAAAAGTTACTCACCACATCCGTACGCTTGTTAAGCGTCGGAATACAATCCCTACAAAACAAATATTAACATGAACCAAATTCGTTAATTTGTAAATAATACCAACCACTCACCTGAAATATAGAAGAAAAAGGAAAAAAATTACCGCAATCCTCAGGGGCACCAGGCGCCTGCACTATAGTGACGGATTGAATGGGTAAAGATTTCCAAATAACAGTGTATACACGCGGATTTCCTCCAAACCGGTCTCTAGAGAGGCGAGAAAGGCAAAGAGGAAGTGTTCGGTTCATCCGGATGTTTTATAGGGAACCAACCCCTAGGGGTCAGTCATCTGACATTGTTTACATTAGGTCTCGAGGAGAGCTGGCGGAATGGCGTCATTCAAGGTAGGACCGTGGTGACGGTCTGAGTGAGGTCGAAATAGATTCCCGTTCTCACTCCCAAGGCGTCAAATTCCGACGCATGGTCAAGTGCTTTCCGCGTCACAATAAAGACGCTAAAGGCACCCCTAGGCGTCACTATATTGACGCGCCGAGTGCTCCATTCATTTCAATGAGAAACCTTTGGCGTCAGAAACAGACGCGTTGGGCATGGGAAAGTTATCGTCATGATGATCATATATTGGGTTATGATTTTGCCATTATGACATGTTGGACTGTGATTCTCAATTTAATCAGCCAGCATCATTTTATTTACGCTATCTAGACACGTTTTAACATGTAACCCAACCCCATTCCATCCCTAAACCTACCCATTTGTGTGGTATAAAACGCAGATATAACAGGCAGAGTCAACTGCATGCACAATTTATTCAAAAAATACAAATATTCCGAGGCCAAGCGATTGATTTGTGTGAAGGAAATCCCCAAAAGCGATCAGCGTCTCCATCCGCAGAAGATCATGAACACATAAAATTTCAAATATTGCCGCCCGTTACGTCAGTTTTCATAGTGAAATTGCATTGGCTCTAGTATGTCTCGTGACCAATTGCGTCATTACGTCAGCTTTGATTGTAAAATGTCATTGGTTCTCGTGTGTCTTGTGACCGAATGCGTCATACTAAAGAGGCGGGTGTATTATTTGAATGAGATATGAATGAGTGCGTTAACGGAGCTGCGGGATCATCATCTCAGCGATTAAAACATTAAGATCAACTCTGTTCTTTACATGAAGACATCGTGTGACTTCAGAAGACTTGGAATGCAACATGAGTTAATACTTTTATACTGTTTTTAGTCAGTTTTTTCAATAAATAGATGTGACTGTACTATTTGCCTGTTATGTGTTTCTATATTGTTTAGGAGTGGGTAGGTTTAGGGTAGGAGTTGGGTTAGCTGCTCCAAAATATAAAAGTAACCTTTAAATATGAATAAACTATTAATAAAATCATGTATACTTTTACAAATGCAAAGAATAAAATGCGTCTTGATCTGACGCATTGGGTAAACAACTGAAATCAATGGAGCACTCAGCGCGTCAATAGTGACGCCTAGGGGTGACTTTGGCGTCTTTATTGTGACGCTGAAAGCACTTGACCATGCTTCGGATTTTGACGCCTTATTGGGGATATATCATCCGCTGGAATTTAAAAACTCGGCGCGAGTAAAGATGGCAGAAGGAGGGCAGTTACAGCAGCCTTTGGTGAGCAAAAAAGGCAAAACCAACTCCGTTGTCTGCAGTGATGCGAATAACGTCATTATAGATAAACGGCGTTACTAACGGAATAATTTTTTTCAGTAACGAGTAATCAAACGAATTACTGTTTCTTCCGTTACAACGGCGTTAGCGTTACTGAAGCGGTTTTCATCCAAACAGGCTCTCTGTCAGTCGGCACACACACACACACACACACACACACACACACACACACACACACGTTTGTTTTTGTGAATTGTGAGGACATTCCATAGGCGTAATGGTTTATACCGTACAAACCGTATTTTCTATCCCCTTACACTGCCCCTGCCCCTAAACCTACCCATCACTGGAGACTGTGCAGTTTACTTTCTGTGGAAAAAAAACCTTGATCTGTATGATTTATAAGCATTTTGAAAAGTGAGGACATGGGGAACGTCCTCATATTTCACCCTCTTTTTGTAATACCTATGTCATACCCATGTCATTATACACATTTGTGTCCTGATATTTCACAAAAACATGCCCACCTATGACACACTCGCACACGCATATGCACAGTCACACACACCAAGTCCAACGACTTCAAAGGTAGCTTTCGCAAACTGGAAGTATGCGCTACTTTTCCCTCATTGAATGTGTAAGACCGCACGAATTCGCTCCAATGATCGGTAGCGAACCGCGGTGAAGGCCTTACGCGTTCAGTGTCTCAGCTGGAAGAATGGATTTGATTATAATATTCTTTATCTGACTCCATTTATCAAAGTGGTCGCATTTAGAAGAGAATCCCAACCGGTTGTTTGGTCATCTATATTTGATAGTCAATCATACATTTAATCGTTCCGTTTTAACCCTTTGTTACAATTATAACGTTCCACATTGGAGATAGTTAATAATTACAGATTAATTCAGAAAGGATCAAAATGTAACAATTTATTAACAATCAAGTAAATGTAAAATGTCAATTACATCATAGACATAAATCTCTTCTAAAAGGAAACACAAATTCTTGTTATGGTTACACTTAAAATAGTTTCAAATAAATGTAGGCCTAAACATAAACCATTTAATTATGCTCTGTAGGCCTCTGCCTAGAATGTTACCTGTGAGAGAGAGAGAAAGAGAGAGAAAGAGAGAGAGAGAGAGAGAGAGAGAAAGAAAGAGAGAGAGAGCTAAAGAATAGCTCTCTCCAGAGAAAGCAGAGAATCCAAAGAGAGCGAGCTACAGGTGAAATCCTCTTTTATACTCTTCCCTGATGTCACCAAATTCAAATCTGACTCTTGTAAAACTGACCAATCAGACCAAACCGTGAGACATTTGAAAATAACCAATCAGGCAAAACTTCCCCCATTGTTTCAAAGGTGCGAAAACCTCATTCCTTTGTCCTTCTAACTTCACCTGGCCCTTCTGATGGCGTTAAGGGGGAGGGGGTTGAGTCAATTTCAATATCCTGATCACGACGATGGCTGCTAACAGCAAAGCAGATGATTTTGTTCCATTTCAAATATCTTTGATTATTTTCCACCTTACAAATGTTTAAACATAAATATGTAGCGTGCAACTTATGCCCAGGAAGAAAGAGTCTCTCCACGGCGGTGGCAAGTCATTCTAATCTAATGAAGCACCTCACATCATCACAGGCCGCCACAAAATTAGTGGCTAAAAACCCAGGTGATAACGGTCCACTACCAAAGGAGTAGTATAGTACTGATAATATTTACACAATATTTACACTATAGTAGGCCTACTGACAATATTTACAATAATGCATTGAATTTGATAGGTGTCTCTCACATTGTCCCACAGCAACATTACAATAGTGTACATTAATGTACAATGTTTTATAATAATAGTTTATTCTATTTAGTGTCCAATTCATTAATTTAACATATTTAATATTGGGGGCATCCAAGTTTTGAAGAAGAAAAAAAAAAATTCCCTGGTAATTAGTTACTTTTATGATGATGTAACTCAGTTACTATTTGTAAGAAGTAACTAGTAACTATAACTAATTACTTTTTTAAAGTAACGTGCCCAACACTGGTTGTCTGGGAACAGTTTGGCTTCGAGGAATCAGACGACGAGCAGAAACATGCTACGTGCAAGATTTGCTACATGGTAGTGGCTGCAACACATTCCCAAAGTCATCTGAAATAATCGTGTTACATAATCGTGATTTCAATATAGACCAAAATAATCGTGATTATGATTTTTTCCATAATCGAGCAGCCCTAGTTGAAAATGGACTAACCCAGCAATTGGGTTGTTTTAACCCAGCGGTTGGGTTAAATGTTTGCTTAAAACAACCCAATTGCTGGGTTATTTTTTTAAAAAAAATTGAGTGTAGTTAATATTAGTTAACTACATTAGTTAACATGAACTAATAATGAGCTGCACTTATAAATCATTTATTTATCTTTGTTAATTCAACATTTAGTAATGCATTATTAAAATCTTGCTAACATTAGTTAATGCACTGAACTAACACGAACAAACCATGAACAGCTGGATTTTTATTAACTAACGTTAACAAATATTAACTAATGCTGAACAGAAGTGTTGTTCATGGTTAGTTCATGTTAACTAATGTTAACTAATACAACCTTATCTCTACCTTATTTTTCTTGTCTTTCCCACGCAGGCAGTGTTCAACAGGATATGCAAATAATCATATAAAATGATTTTCATCAGGAAGAATGGAAAAGCTGGCTACTCAGCAACGCAACAAATAACTAAAAAAGATCATGCAAGTGGAACCCTTTTTTCAGATAGGTCAAAATGAAAATTCAAATGCTTGATTTAGGTTACATGTGTTAAAAATAAAATATTTAGAAAAAAATGAACAGTAATTTTACATTTATTAAGAGGCCAATTTCTATGAATCATTTTAATGCATTTGTCTTATGAACGAACATGAATCAACACTGGACATGAATTACAATAACATTTGTAAATTTACATTAACCTATCAATACATGCTTTAAAAAGCATCAACTAGTGTTGACGAAATGGTCACCATGAAATAGCTAAAGTTAACCACTAGAGGGAAGGAACCACTCATTAATCGTTTTAATGAGTTAGTAGTAGCACACCTGCTGAAATATAATTTCATATGTTGTTACAGTAGCTTCTCCTTCATTGACGCTTCAGGCAAACTTGTCTTGAATCAAAATTCTACTAAATAAAAGATGGAAACTTGAAATGAAGGCATATCTGGTGTGGAGTCTGATAATGAGATAAACTGCACTTTTCAATATGACATTTAAAATTCATAATGTAAATAATGTAATAAATAAATGAAAAATAATACAATAAAATGTATGAAATATAATAAATATTTTTTTTAAAAAATAGGTCGTGTTGACTGTGCATGTTTTTTTTCTCCCTCAAACCAAAAACCTAGGCTACTTCTCAATTTTATTAGTGAATAGCCTGGGTGGAAAACATAACCAAGAAATTATCTGAAAATGTAAAAGCGTTTTTACAGTCCAGTGTAGCCTATGTGATTCGTGTGAATACGTAACTTTATCATAACATCATAATGATGTCATAAAAAGTTATAAACAAACATTCTCTTATGAACAACATTTTATTTTTAAACCATACCTTATTTGGTGAATTTCATATAGGCTAGGCCTACTTATAGAAGCAAATTTAGGAAAGGCTTTTGCTTTGGGAAAACATCTCTTTGTGTTTGCTTTGTTGAGACCATTATTTATTAGAATTACAAATTTTGATATTTCATATTTGCGATGTAGTTCAACATAGAAACACATTTTCCTCTCATTAATTTTCATACCTAACCGAAACCATTTTTTTCACGCAGTTTCAGGTGTTGCAACGTTCTGTGTGTACATAAAGAAGAGGCTTATGGGAGGTGGAGTCTAAATGAGAACCTGAGAATGACGTTCAATACGACTGTTTGACTGTTTGGTACTACGTATCCCAGTATGCACTTCTCCACTATTCAAGCAGATAGAGGCACACAGAAGTGTAAGGTGTACAGTTGGTGTCATTCCCCGACGATGAAAAAGTTCGCATAAAGTCTGTGGAAAAACTACCATGGTTCAGGTAGGCTAAGTGTTTTACGTTTACTCTTAGGTTTAAAATACCTTTCTGTATTTTCTGTACTTGTCCAACCAAAGCAAGAAAATAAAAAAAGACGTATTTGATTACATCAAAGGTCTTTCACGTGTTTTGATTGAAATAGATGTGCATGCATGTTGGAGGACAGCGTGTCTTGTGTGTCGTCCTGGCGTTTTATTAATCCTTAAATTATTGCGTGTGAGCTGTTTATTTCATATATAAACTTAGAGAAGACGCTTATGTTTTTAATATGGGATGACGTTTGCATGCGGTACAGGACAAACAGGTGTATTGTGACGTGGCTTGTGCAGGGCGTGTTAGCGCGTGTTGATTTGAATAGAGTACTCAGCCCTTTACTATGAACTGAGACAAAGCTTTGTTTAAGAGACACTGATATTTAGACAAGACAGACCTGTTTCCATGCATTGCCACTGCATAATACGCATTAATGAGTCATTCCCGGAGACAGGACAGAGAGGATACTGGACAGTGATTCAGAGACTGATGACAGAAGAAATTATTCAAAACAAGTTTCGCTGACTGATTCAATGAGACTCTTTATGGATAAAGTTTGAGTCATTATTTTGTAAACGTCTATTGTTGAATAAACGGCATAATTCGAATTATTATGAAATTATAAATTAATGTTTTTAAAAAACAAACAAATGATATGTTTAGTATTCTATTATGTATATTATATATAGTTCAGTTTCTATTGATTTATAAGGGTGTTTTCACACTTGAGTCCTCTTTAAATGAACCAAATTCAGACTCCTTTTAAGGATTAGTTCACCCCAAAATGAAAATTTCCTGATAATTTACTCACCCTCATCTCATCCAAGATGTTCATGTCTTTCTTTCTTCAGTCGAAAGTTTTCGGAAGAAAACATTCCCGGATTTTTCATCATATAATGTTTTTTAATTGCGACCAAAATGCTGAAGGTCCAAATCAATGCAGTTTCAAAGGGCTTTGAAGTGCTTCAAATGGTACTGCGTGATCCCAGCTGAGGAATAGGGTCTTGCCTAGCGAAACGATCGGTCATTTTCCCAAAAAAAAGAAAAAAAAACTTTTTATATACTTTTTAAACTAAATTGTTCATCTTGCGCAGATCTGCGAGATGCTAAGGATGACATAATAATGTCGGAATGGTCACGCTAGACGTAGGCAGAAGTACCGCCCCCGTGTTTACAAAGCGCTCACGTGAAGACTAATACAAATGCCCTTTAGCAAAAAAAAAAAAAAAAAAAGGTAAAACAAAGATATTGGATGATTTTGAAGTTGAAAATTTAGTGTTTTTGCTAAAGGCCGCTTTGTAAACACGGGGGCGGTGCACCTACATCTGGCGTGACCTTTCCTACGTGATTACGTCATCCTTAGCACCTCGCAGAGCTGCACTAACGTTAGATGAACAATTTAGGTTAACAAGTATATACATTTTTTTTGTTGTTGTTGAAAATGACAGATCGTTTCGCTAGATAAGACCCTATTCCTCAGCAGGGATCGCGCAGTACCATTTGAAGCACTTCAAAGCCCTTTTAAACTGTATTGAAAACCATTATATGATGAAAAATCCTGGAATATTTTCTTCAGAAAACTTGGTTTCTTTTCGACTGAAGAAAGAAAGACATGAACATCTTGGATGAGATGGGGGTGAGTAAATTATCAGGAAATGTTCATTTTGGGGTGAACTAATCCTTTAAGTGTGGACCAAGATGTGAACCATGTGAAAAAAGACCCAGTTCTCTTTATGTTCACACTGTCCCTGTCCTTGAAAGAGGACTCCGATCCTTTGGTCCACTTAAGTAATAATGTGGACTCAGACCTTTTGTGTTTGTACTTTTGTGCTTTTTGGATTTTGTCCATTTCAGTGATTGATGGCTGACCCTATATGGCCTTCAACATTTGATCCCATTCACTTGCATTGTATGTGCCTAACTAACCAAGATATTTGTTTGTAAAGATTATTATTATTATTAATTATTATTATTTTGTAAAATTACATTGCTACAAATGCTGTTGAATAAGCTAAACTCTATATCTTTTGCACTTTTGTTGCAATACTACATTCATATCCTTGCACATTCACTTTTGTAAATAATATTTATTTTGAATAGTTTTACTTGAATCATGTTTTGTTTATTTCAGAAGGCAATGATAACATCAGCATAGAAACAACAACAACAACAAAAATAAATAGGACAAATATAATATAAGAAAGATGCAAATGAAATAAAATGCAAACGGAATAATCAAGTGAAAAAATAAAACTGCATATTGTTCACTGTATGTTCCCAGGTGAAAAAGACGTAGGCTACTATTAAATATATTAAAAATGCATTGTAGTATATTTGTATTGTACTACAAACATACTCAAATACATTTTTAATGCATTTAATAGTACGTATTTTTCACCTGGGTTATATTAGGCTGCTGTCCCTTTAAGAACTACAGTAATGCACGGCCACGGATCTAATATAATGATACACATACATGATTTCTTCCAGATGTTTACATTCACTTAAGTGTGTTTTTGACACTTTAAATGCAATAAGACACTACAGAGAATTTAGTTTAGTACATGTGACAGCTGTGCATTCGCTTTGGGTGTGTAATACTGTTTTATGAGCGTACATCTCAATTTTCTTTACTTGCAAGGCGCACAGCCGCGTCTCTCTTACACAGTTTGTGTGAAGGAAGTGGTTAAAATTACAGTAAACAAGTGTACATTGTGTGAACGAATAATTTGTAGAGAATTTGGGAGAAAAGCAGCCATGATGAACAGCCGATTTGTACAGAGGTATCTGATGACCAAACTACATTAGAATTTGCGAATGTAAAAATCAAGTGAGCCCAGACTGATTTGTTCACCGCTCAGACATTTCCCGGACACGCACTAAGCGGCGCCAATCACAACTGGGCCAGCTAACCAATCACAACACATTTTGTATTTCGGAAGGAGGGGCTTCATCGAGAGTGGGGAGAGAGGAGCTGTAATCATGTAAAATATGTGGAAAATTTATGTTTTAAAAAAAAAAAAAATGAAGTATGAAAACATATTTTAGTACCCCCCAAAAACAAAATCAAGACTTTGTTAAAGGGCATAATAGGACCTCTTTAAGAATGTAACATCAGATATTTGATGTTAATTTGTTCATTCTTTTTCAATAGTTTTGACATTACAGACAGAGACGTTGACCTTGGATATACAAAATGGCAGCCGCAAAGCTAAAGTCAAACAGTCGTACAGGAAATCTGCTTCGGAGTAGATCGGAGGGCACGCTGATAGATATAGACGAGAATGTGACCATCAACAACAACAACCTTCATGGTAATTATTCTGCCATTGTATTTTTATTGCATTTGTTAAATGTGAACGTCATTTTCAAAATCAAAATATTATATTTGCTTCACAAACATACTATGCAAACTGATTTAGCTGTCATAACAAATACATGTATTATGATTTTGTTTCTCAGCTCTCCTGTGACATTTAAAATCTTCTCTTCTCTTAGGGGGTTATGAGATTGGAAATACCTCTGAGTGGCCTGTCATACCGAAAGAAATGGTAAATCAGAAACAAACTACCAACCCCTTTTGGAATCAGATGGCCAAGTCAAATCCATTCTTAAATGATATCGTCCACACCAGTACCTATGATTCTGGAGTGTCCATGCTGAAAGAGGATCCCTTATCTCTGTTCGACAGCATTAATGAGGACTCTCTCAGCACATCATCAGATGAAACAAACTTTGCCCATCTTTTAGCACCCAGACAAAACAATTTAAACCGATCTGGGAGGTGGAGAAGTGCCTCGGATATACTTGACAGCCTTGAGAAGAAGGAGGACAAGAGGTCAATGAGACTCAACTCTCAAGAACCATTCCTGAATCCTGATTTTGAGTGGTTGAAGAATGACAGAGAAGCTTACAAAATGGCTTGGTTAAGTCATAGGCAGCTAACTAGGTCCTGTTTGGATCTGAGCCTAATGAAACAAAGTATTGGATGGGCCCAGACTCAGGCCACAGACATTCAAATCTGCTGCAAGATTGACCACGCTGGAGGCTCTGTGCAGTTGCCAGACACCGATATCACTGCTCATGTTCCCCAGGGACATGTCCCCCCAGGTGAGATCCAAGAAATTGGCCTCAAAGTTCTCCTCGATCCTCCCACAGGAATAAACAACAACTACACCACAACTCTGAGCCCTCTTTTAGAGGTCAACCTCAGTAACCGCAATGTTTCGGGGGGCATTTCGCTGGAAATGAGAATGGCTGCCAAAGTAAAAAATGACCCCACAAGCCAAGTCTTGACCTCTTTCGTCGGTCTACTCTCTCAAAGGAAAGAGGGACCTTATCAGAAGATAAAAGACTGTTATATATACAATGATGTGTTGCAGATGAAACTCCTTGATTTAAAACCGCACATGTATGTCATAACTGCTGCTGAGGCCACTGTTCTGGAGCAACCTGCAACGTCAATATGGGATTACTTGGATCGCCATATGACTCTGGCCGTCTACGGTCCCAAGCACATACACCCATCGCTCAAAGTAATGCTAGTCATATTGAACCATAGTAATATTCCACCCAGGCTCCCTTTCTCTGATGTCCAGAGGGGTAACAGGAACCTTCCCCCTGTTGTCTTGGAGCTTTGGGGAAAGCATCATTTCAACCCACAGGGTCTTAAAGATCTTCATATTGCTTCTAGAGTATTGGATCCAACCTTCGAAGTGAAACCGGTGGATCAGAATAAAGAGGTTAAGCAGGAGCAGCTTAGAGCTGGAAAAGTGCTCCATCTACCGTTAGATCTGGTCAAGGTGGGTGTAGGTGAAATGAGTCCCTTCAAACTCAGCATTGAGGTGACGGATACAAAGAGTCACACTTTGGGAGACTTCTATGTCACCTCCCCTGAAGCTGCCCCTCTGAGGTCGGAAAAACACAGCCACAGACGGTCAGATCGTCAGAGGGAAGTGACGCCCATTCCAGAGGAATCAATCCCAGAAATCCTCACCCAGAAGTTTCAGGACAAACCTGTAGATTTGCATTGGTATGGGGTAGCGATAAAATCGATTCTCAGACAACCGAGAGTGGAATATCTCCTGGAATACTTTAAAGGTGATACAATTGCTTTGCTTTCTAAGGAAACCGTTAGATCTGTAGGCCAGATGAAGGTTAAGGAATGGTACATTGGCTTTCTCCGAGGAAGAGTCGGCTTAGTGCACTGCAAGAACCTGAAGGTCATAACCAAGGATCAAGTCATCGACTTCACTGCAATTAAGCTAACCACGCCTGTCCTCTTGGATAATATGACAATTCCTTTTAAAAAACTCACCTACATGTACTCTGCTATTCAGACCCTGGTCACAGAGCACGTCAAATGCTGGAGAACCTTTGCTGAGGCTCTCGGTTACTCCGAGGTCTCGGTTGACAGCATCTCTAGGAGACATGCTGAAACTGAGGCGGAGAAGGTGGCCTGTGTTCTAGAAAAGCTCAAGGAAGACTGTCATGCAGAGAAGATTAAGAAAAAGTTCCAGCATGAGCTTATCATTGTACGTATATTTTATTCAGACATACATTCATGTACAACAAAATTGAGGAAAACATGGGATTTAATCATTTATATTCCCCACAGGGGTTGTTAAAGATGGATGTTCAAGGCGTAGTAGCCCATCTCATCCAGGATATAGTGATTCTGTCCACAGCAGTAGAGCTTGGAGTGCGATGGCGGGAACTTGCCGAGCGATTAGGGAAGCTCTCCAGTGCACAGATTGCTGCTTATGAGGCACCACACAAAGGGAAAAATGGAGAAGTTAGTGGCCAGGTGAGCTAAAATAAAGAAAGATAGTAGTATATATATATTTTTTTTTACTAAATGGCATTAATTTACACTTAATGAAAATAACAACTAGATTCTATTTACACTTTGAAAATGTTACATGTTGTGATGATACATGTTATTTTCACTTTTCAAATCATTATTTTTTATTGAAAATAAATGCCTTTCCAATTTAGTGGAAAAAGGGAGTAGAGCGCATTTGGAAAAAAGACTGATTCAAACTCGGTTTGTTTTGCCACGCAACTTGTTGGCAGAGGCTATTTACACTAACTCGGCCCACTGACGTCTTTTTGGGCCAGACAAAATTACGTAAGACGCTGAATTGTCAACAGTAGCAATAGTGTAGGGGCTATTGCTACTGTTGACGATTCAGCGTCTTCCGTAATTTTGTCTGGCCCAACCAGACGTCAGTGGGCCGAGTTAGTGTAAATAGCCTCTGCCAACAAGGCAGGCTATTTGCACTTAATGTAAATAAACACTCCGCAATACCGTGTTAAATTTGTTATTATTTATTATTAAATTATCATTGACATGATTTTCAGAATAAGCTCTAACCCAATCCTAGTCATATATTTGATTTATTGTTCTTTATTCAATAGTCAATGTGGAAGCCTGCATATGACTTCCTGTATGCCTGGAGTAAGCGATACGGGGACGGATACAGGGATATGATTCAAGACCTTCACCTGGCCCTGGATAAGATGAAGAGCCCAGTGACCAAGCAGTGGAGACATATCACTGGAGCTCTCATCACTGTCAACTGCATGGAGATCCTAAGGGCATCTGCCTTCCTCAGAGGTTAGGGGACAACTCTTGGAGCACCTGCACTTCATATTGAGGTGATCATGTTGAGTTCATGCTGATAGCTGTGCCATATTTTTTTAGATGTCATGAATATCTACGTTTGGTGGCATCTACCCTTGATGAAATCCATTCTTTGAAAAGTACTGAATATTTGTTACTGTATACGTGTCTGTATATTATACGTGTTGTGTTTTATAGTCACAGCTGTTTCATGTTGAATTCACTGACAAACTTGTGAAAACCTTTATCTAATTCTTAAAAGACTATTAAGTTGTTACTAAGTCCCTTATGCAATATTAATGTTTTGAGGGTTGATGGTGGAAAAATAAATAGGAAATGTTTTATTGTGAGAGAGATGAAATCTGAAATATATTTTCATTCTAGATGAACTGCCTCAAGGTCACCAGTTTTCTTTGTTTTACTTAAACAATATTGCTTGAATTGTAAGTGTCTATATGAGTATGTTTTAATGTTTGAAGCTGTATGTGGAATGTCTGGTAAATGTTACATGCATTTTGGCCTTCTTGGAATGTAACTTAGTATATCAGTATATTGATAATTTCACTATTCCAGGATGGACCACTTTATAGATCTAACGTCATTATACTTAAGTGTATTGCATGATATACTGGCAAATTGTATTTATCTATTTTTGTATTTTGTGTTTTTCTAGTTGTCATTTTAAGTGTACTAACTACAGTGTTTAAGAGTGAGGGTTCTTGTATAATTGCAAACCTTTCCTGTTAGAACAGTCTTAATCTATTTTGTATTGTTGTATTTTTTAATGCTAATACACTTTGAGATTTGTTATAATACTTCAAATATAACCACTCATGTCATGAAGGAGCTCTATAATAATGGGCAAAGATAATAATAAAGATGTTTTTAAGTATTTGAATCTCCAAATTACTTCATTAAATTGCTTAAAATATCTCCTTGTTTAATTTAATGGGAAATGCACAATGGGCAGCATATCATAACCGGTCCGCAGATGATACTATCTGCATTGGATTCTGGCTAGTGTAGCGATGTGCAGCTCATTTAAAAATGAGGCCATTATTTTGACACCAATGGGTTCTCCATTGACCTCAAGGTCACAGCCTCATTTACAATACAGGATGCTTATAAAGCTCATTAGCCTTCAGTTATGCTAGACTCTGAACTATTTCAAAAGGAAGTACGGTCCGTTGCTTAGAGATCTCAGGCGTTGTCAGTCACACATCAACAGTCTCTTAAAATTCCTAACTTTGTCAGCTCACCAAAATGTACTTCACCCTTTTCTGTGGTATCTGTTACTTATTTAACATGCGTGTTTACCTAGCTCTTATCCTGCTAAGCGTTTCATTGTTCAGTGTCACCCTCTGAAAGTTCAGCTCAGCTAAGCTGTATTAGCCTTTTACCAAGTCATGATTATGTACTCAAAAATAACAGCATGAACGCCCAGGAAAAAGTCAAGTATGCTAGAGCAGAGTTTTTCAAACCGGTCCTAGAGCACCCCCAGCACTGCACATTTTGCGTGTCTCTCTGACACACCTATTTCAAGTCTTGCTGTCTCTACTAATGAGCTGATGAGTTGAATCAGGTGTGTAGGATGAGGGAGACACACTATGGCTGTGTCCCAATTCGGGGGCTGCATCCTTCAAAGGCCGCATTTGAAGGCCGATTGCGTCACTGCAGCGCGACGAAGGCTGTCCCAATTCGAAGGGGCCTTCAAATGCAGCCTGCCGTTCGTGTTGCCAAGTCCGCGTCTTTTCAGCCGAATTAGGCTACTTTTAAGTTGTTTCCGCGGGTGAAAAATTATTTCCGCGGGTTTGTTTCTACCCCATAAGTACGATTTCGCCGCTCCAACACCCCCAAACGTACAACTCCAGTGGAGAATTTGGCCGCTCGATGGAGAAAATCGCATTGGCAGTTTTGGACTACTTTTGTTGCAGAGACTTGGCAACCCTACCCACCGTTCTTCTCCCCGGCCGCGAAGGATAGAACCATAGGATAGAACCAACCAGAACAAGTGGATCCTTCGCAGTGTATTCCTCTGCCCATCCCGCGGCCGAGGAATACACTTATAAATGTAAGTATTTTGTTTTTTCATTTACTCAAATAACCAACGAAACGTTTTAAAAGCCGGTGGTCTTTATTTCTGTGTTACCACTGCACGGCTGTATTCGTTACGTGATCTGATGTAATATTTCGTTTTGTTTTATGGATGAAGTTTTATGGATGACAGCTTTATAGGGCTCGGGCGTATGACGTCATTACTTTGCGTGGCGGCCATGTTGATGGCCTCATTTGCTGCTACTCGGACTACTGCGCACTGTTTATAGACGTGCTCCCTCTCAGTCGTGTGTCTTAATTTGGCGTTATTATTGGAAACCATGGTAAACCGTTGCTGCATTGTGGGGTGTAACACTAGATCACATAATCGCCATGGGAAAAAGTTCGAAAATGGATTAACTGAGTCGTCGGCTCGCTTGGATCGCGCTTGTAAGACAAACTGTTACCTGGGGATATGGTGTTGGCTGATCGCGGCTTTGACATAAAGGACAGTGTGTGGGACTTATGTGTGCCGAGGTAAAGATCCCTGCTTTCACAAAAGGACGCTGTCAGCTGGATGCAAGAGATGTGGGGAGCACAAGAAAAAATGCCCACCTCCGAATTCACGTGTAAAGGGTGATTGTAACCGTCCGCAACAAGTACACTATTTTGTCAGATAAAGTACCGATTCACATGGTGTTGCCAAGCAAGGACGAAGACATGACATTCCTCTATAAGATTGTGTATGTATGTTGTGCTCTGACAAACATGAGCCCTAGCGTTGAAATAAAATAAATGTGCATTAAATACAGCCATAAGTGTCTGTTGCATCCATACCCACAATCTTCAAAATAAATATACTTAAATCAATATAATGTGCAAAAGCAAGAAGTGTCGCACAATCGCAATAACCGTATAATGTGCAAAAGCAAGAAGTGTCACACAATCGCAATAACCGTATAATGTGCAAAAGCAAGAAGTGTCACACAATCAGATATTTTTCAGTGTTTATTTGCAAGTAGTGCAACCTGAGAACACAGAACGGTGCAGAATGCTTCAAGGTAAAAGGTTAACGTTACATAGGCTTCATGGTCTGCAGCTCCTGAACCCATCCATTTGTGAACTGCAAATTTCATATGAATCCAAACCGTTAATAGTTCCAATTTTGTCCATATACCGGTCCCTGGCTTCCCTATTTAACGTATCCCTGTAAATTCCACATCCTTTTCGGGATTTTAACATAGTTTTTCTTTCTCCCAACTCTGCTTCTCCTCGTTCGATTTGCTGTATGTTTACATTCGCGAGGCCATCAACATGGCCGCCACGTCCCAGAATGCAACGCAGCGCCCGAGCCCTATTAAAATGAGGGCAGCAAATGAGTATTTATTTACCGGGCCGAAAAACTCGGCCAGTGTGGATTGGAGTACGACCCATTTGTAGTATTTCCATAGGTTCTTGTGTAGGTAGGCTATAGGGAGGCTTTAGTTTATCCTATACAAACCCCACAAAAAAAGAATATAGAATTTGAGTAGGCTATCTATAAATATGATTTCTGGAGTATTTTGTATGTTTGTAGGCTACTGATGCATCATATTTTTTTAATTTTCTTAAGATTGCACCCCTGCCTTGCAGGTTAAAAAAAAAATTACAACTTAAAAACAAACAAACAAACAAAGTATGCAAGTAAACAGACACATCTTTACTGAAATGTATTGTGCTGTTGTGTTTGTTATTGAGTGACATGTTTATTTCCTCTGCCTTATAGTATTGAAAGTGTCCTGGGACAGGTGAGGAATTGGGAAACTTGGCCATGGTTTGTCTTCATGAATGAGGTGTTGGGACAACCCCACTGTCCTCATTACCTCCATCCCTGAGGACACACCAGGGCCAAGTTCAGCAGAGGATGACCAAGATGAGGAGCAACTCCACCAAGAGGAAACGAGACCGAGAGGATGAGCTGATGGAGAGACTGAGGGAGGACATGAAGAGAGAGACAGAGGAGAGCAGGGAGAGAATGGACTGATTGTTTTCTCTTCTTGAGAGATTGTTGAGAACTAAAACTTTGGTTTTGTAAATTAAAATGTGTAAATTAAATATTATCGTTCTACATATTATTTTTGTAATGCAAGTTATAATTTGTAAATGAAATAAATAATTCTGTACATTTATGTCAATTCATTTGTAAATGAAACAATAAATTCTTCTATACATTTTTATTTACAGTACTTTTTACAACTATTTACATAAGTTACGTTTAAGATTAGAAAAACAAAATACATTTTAAAATTAACAGTACATAAAACAGATGGAAGAAAATGTTTTTATGTAGTCTTTTATTGAGCTGGGCTTTATTGACCCTGGTGAAGCCTCTGTCAGCGGGACATCATCTGGATCAGTGCATTTTCCACTGTCTGCCAACAGGTTTGCAGTGCTGACTTATTCGACGGCTGCCATGTAGCTAATATGTTTTCAGAAAGAGGGAAGAATAAATTAAATTACCTCACATTCTCAAATCAAACCATAAAATATTTTAACATGCATAACTGTTCTATGAGCTGAACTCTGACTGCAGAACAGCGGCCCTCCAAGACCAACGGTGCCTATCCCTCATCTAGAAGACATATTTATTTAAGACAGTGTATTTTATTTTTAGATTCTTTTTTAAACGATAACTAATAATGAAATCTAATAATCATGTGTAAAAAGTCAGTTTTTCATTAAACCACAATATTTGCCTCTGAGATGAAGTTGAATAAAAATCTGAGGTACTTCACAATTATACTCAAATACAGAGTAAATGCATTTCGTTACATTATTAGTAATATTTAGCAACTGTTGACAGCTGCTTTTGAAGAGAACTGAAATTAACATTTATACTGGACTTTAAAGTTATATTCAACTGCCTAAAAACAAAACCACTAAATATGTAGTAAACTATATAAAATCGTATGTTGGTAACATATTTAGTCAACATTTTATTTTTATCAGTAGATACATTCGATTACTGGAGTAAATTGAAACACAATACTAGCATTTAAAAGTGTAATCTGGCAATTTCTCTTCAAAAACGTGACGTCGCGGCGCGCAATGAATTCTGGGGTAGGCAAGGCTGCGAAGCATCCATCCAACTATCCTTCATTTCATGGGAAAAGAAGGACGCATTTGCAGGCCGTATTTTGAAGGATCCTTCGAAGGACCTACGAATTGGGACAGCCTTCGTCGCGCCGCGGTGACGCAATCCGCTATACCTTCCACTGTAAACGAGTCTCGGTGCGTCCTTTGGAGGCCGCGTCGGCCGCGCACTTCAAAGGACACGGCCTTCAAAGGATGCAGCCCTTGAATTGGGACACAGCTTACGGCTGCGTCCGAAAACCTAGGCAGCTGAATTGTTGCCTTATCAGACAGTGACTTGTAAGGCAGCGTTTGTGCATGAAGGCACCTCACGAAACTAATTTCGGACAGACTTCTAAGGCCAGGGGTGTACAATCCTGATCCTGGAGGGCCACTGTCCTGCAAAGTTTAACTCCAACCCCAATTAAACACACCTGAATCAGCTAATCAAGGTCTTATTAGGGATACTAGAAACTTCTAGGCACAGGATTGTGGGATATCAAAGGCAGCAAAGGATACTGCCTTCAAAAATCGATTAGATGAAGGTATCTCAGGAGACAGGAATCGAAGCTAACATTAGATTTGGACGTGCCTTGATGCCTTCCTATCTTTAAATGTGTCCTCCGAGGGCAGCATTTTCCAGGTTTCAGATGCAGCCAAAATGTGTAGTGCTGGAGGTGCTCCAGGACCGGTTTGAAAAGCACTGTGCTAGAGGAATGGGCTACCTTAAAGTCAATCCTTGAGAAAAAAACATAAAAAAATAAAAGAAACATGTCTCTGTTTCTGTCAGGATCTCCATCCAATAAATATGTGTAGCCCCATTTCATAAAAAAACAATTCATACAATGAAATGTAATTGAGTTAGTCCAACTCGACCACCAATTTGATCAAATACAGTTTGATCAATGTCAGTTTTGACATTGATGGCCTACATTTATAAAATGACTTTTTTATGCTGGTCAAACTTAAATTAAAACATTTGATTGGACAATCAATTATAAGAAGTTTCATTCACATTATACACAAGACTGGCGTCACTCCTGACGTTAGAGATCACTGAGTGCCCACAGCCTATACACAGGCGCTACTCTTCTGCATAATAGTAACCACAAAATTCAGAAACATTACAGAAACTCCTCTAAATAACTGAACATTAAACACTAACATTAACTTACAACATCTTTCCCTTTAATGAAAAACACATCCAATAACACTTTAATCTATACATTTACTCTCCTAATGCAGTCACTTGCAAAGCATGCTGGGAACTACAGATCCACTGCCCAGTTAGTTACGTCAACAAAAATTATTCTTGTCATTTTAACAAATGAATTAAGTAAACTTCAGTTTACAATATACTAGGTGGATTGAACAATTAAATTGAGTTGCGAGAAAATGCTAAAAAAAAATTGTTACTTTAACTAATTTTAATTTATTAAACTAAACAAGAGGCAAAAAAAAATATTTTTTGAGTGCACAATGGGCTTCAGTATTGTTTTGGATCCATTGACGCCAAAGACTTAATATATAGGAAGACGTGCACGATTACTTATGAATGGGAGAAAGAGCAACGCCCAATATGGTGAATAAGCCCCGCCTTATAAATGAAAGAGCCAATCGTTGATTAGTAAAGTTAGAAGCTCCAGTTGCAACCTGCGCATGCGCATAAGCTTTGTCCAGGTTCAAGCGTTTAGAATCAAAATGTATGAGACAGTTGTTGTTGGTGACATTGGTGATTTCAAATATTAAATTTAATCTTATTTGTTTTGGAGAATTTGACCCATTCAAAGAAATAGGTGCTGTACTTGCATGGCCGAGATGCGTTTCAAAGATGGCCGCCGAGTGAAATGATTTGTCTTAAAGAGACTTTGTTGACGTTCATTGTATGGACAAAAACAGTTGAAACATTCTTCTTTTGGGTTCTCATTCAGGTTTGGATCAACATAAGGGTGAGTAATCAATGACAGAATTTTCATTTTTGGATTGATGAGCAATCTCTTTGATTATGAATATTACAAACCATCTTACATTTCAATG
This sequence comes from Gobio gobio, assembly GCF_949357685.1. NCBI lineage: Eukaryota > Metazoa > Chordata > Actinopteri > Cypriniformes > Gobionidae > Gobio > Gobio gobio. The sequence goes on along the minus strand of NC_137108.1, from coordinate 20,530,990 downwards.
ATATTAGTGTGATTGATGTCCAAAACTCTGGACTTAATTGAATGGTCACAGCCCACAGGCTGTTAGTGTGTTATTTTAGATAACACTGACCCATTCCAAATCTCAGCATGTGACAAGGAGGAAATAGAGCTATCTGATTGGTTATATAGAGAAAGGTTTGCAAACTGAAGACCAAATTATAGTATAAGCAGCACTGACCCACATAAAAGACAGAGGTTTCTGTGTATTGATGTTTCACCATCAATTTCTTGATTTGTCATAAATGACATAATATTGTAGTTCTCTCTCTTCATAATTACATACATTTACATACTCTTTTAATTTCATACATAATAAATAAACATGCTTCATTTGCATGGTGTTCTTAATGTCACTGTAACTTATCACAACTTTGGATTTATTACATCTTTTGATCACACCTAGTTTTACGCTTGCATGTGGTTCTTCTGGGTGGGAGAGGTGGTTACTGTTTACCAGACCTGACCAGCCAGAGAACATCTGGTACCATCAGAGGAATTATCTCTGTTATATGGTGCTCGATATTTCAAAGATCTATTGATTCCAAAGTGGTCCCGGCAAATTTGGAAAAAGTCTCTTATAATTCCTGTGCCAATACTGGCCCGTCCTGCTGAGAATAATGATTTTAGACCAATTGCCCTTACATCAGTATAGTGATAAAGTGTTTTGAGAAATGTATGGTGTCAATGTTAAGAGAAAATGTTCATAGTCACTTAGATCCACTTTTTGCTTATAAGAAAGGAAAAGGAACAGGTGATGCTATAAATAGTTTGATGCATTTGGTTTTAAATCACCTGGAGGATACAGATGCTTATGCACAAGTGCTTTTTATTAATTTTAGTTCAGCTTTTAATACTATACAACCACGTCTTAATTAAAAAAAGTAAAGCAGTTAGATGTAAATCCTACAAGTATACAGTGGTATCACTCCTTTTTAACAAAGAGAACTCAGAGAGTAAAATTAAATAATAGCTTATCTCAAGTAAAGTACTGTGGCACTGGCACTCCTCAGGGCTGTGTTAGCTCACCAGCTCTTTTCACACTATACACTAATGAGTGCTCAAGTAGGCACCCACAGAACTATATTCTGAAGTACTCGGATGATACAGTAATTTTAAGTCTGCTGAAAAAACAAGACTCTTGCTCTATCTATCATTCTAAGATTAACTCATTTTGTGATTGGTGTGATGCAATTTTTGCAGTTAATACTAAGAAAACAAATTCATTTTTGATTAAAAGGGAATTGGGGATCATATGCCTCTATCTGTTCATAATCAAGAAATAGACACACATGTACATAGACAAATCTCTTATGTGGGACAAACATGTTGATTGGGTGTGTGAAAGACTTCACCAGAGATTGTTTTTTTTTTTTTAACGAAGATTGAGGTTTTATGGAGTCAATAAGAAAATGATGTTCCTCTTTTATCAGTCATCAGATATGGCTTGCCTACCGTGTTTGGTAATCTTTCTGTTAAATCCAAATCAAAGATAATGTATATGGTTCGAACAGCTATGAAAATGATCGGACTGAAAGACTATCCTAGCATCCTATCCCGTCCTTCGGATGAGACGTTAAACCGAGGTCCTGACTCTCTGTGGTCATTAAAAATCCCAGGATGTCCTTCGATAAAGAGTAGGGGTGTAACCCCGGCATCCTGGCCAAATTTGCGCATTGTCCCCTGTCCATCATGGCCTCCTAATCATCCCCATATACAATTGGCTTCATCACTCTGTCTCCTCTCCACCAATCAGCTGGTGTGTGGTGGGGTTCTGGCGCAATATGGCTGCCGTCGCATCATCCAGGTGGATGCTGCACATTGGTGGTGGTTGAGGAGATTCCCCCATTGTATGTAAAGTGCTTTGAGTGCAAAGAAAAGCGCTATATGAATGTAACAAATTAATGAATTAATTCAGACGCTGTATCAACAATGGACATTCAATGAGGCTAAAAGGATTTTAAGTGACCCGTCTCATGTACTTTATTCCTGCTATGAACTCTTACTCTCTGGAAGAAGGTATAGAATTCTCTGTTACAAACGGAACAGGTTTAAAAATTATTTTGTGCCCGTATCAATCAGACTGTTGAATATGGATTAGTGACGTCTACCTATTCTTATGTGTATGGTGTGAATGACTATTGTGTACATTTTTATAATGTATCAGGTTCTATTCAAATGCTGGCTACTGAGTCCATTACAAATTTCCCAAATTTTTAAAAAGGGGAAGGAGCCTTCAAAGAGCTACAAAGGGCTAGGAACTATCTGGTGACCCTTGCATTAGTGTCCTTCTCTTTTGACATCCATTGGATCCATCCGTAGTATCTTAACTTTATGATCAATGCTTTCGGCTGATATAGGTCACTAGAAGTTTTCCTTTGATGGTTTGAGACAGGACAGCTCCCTGTTCCGTATCAGTAGCATCCATCTGCTGGTTAAAGGGCAGCAAGAAGTCCCTAGCGTGGAGTATGGGGGAAGACATAAGATCTGGCTATATGAATGCTCTCTCTGCCACTGGGCTCCACTGCACCTTATCGGCCCTTCATGGTCATGTCTGTAAAGGGGCAAGCCAGTGCTTGAGATCCTGCCAACCCCAGAAAGGCACATACCTGTCACATAACCCAGGTGCTGTGTCTCAGAGAGGCACTGGTGACATTTGTGGGCTGATGGAAGTCATCCCAGCCGGACGTAGCGCAGACAGCACTTCCTGTAATCGAGTTAGATGTTCCTCTCAGCTCTCTGAATCGACTATGACACCATCTAAGAAAACCACTGTGTACCGTTGATGGGTTTGTAAGATCAAACCTATAAGCCTCTGGAATGTTGCTGGGGGCCCATGGAGTCCAAAGGGAAGGACCCAGAGTACTGCCAGTTTTCCTACAGAGCATCGAAGACCATTTTGTCCTGAGCTTGAGGGGAAAAGTAGACCTGCCAGTACCCCTTTGTGAGGTCTAAGGTGGGAATATATATCAGGCCCTCCCAAGTTGGTTGATCAGTTCATTCAAGTTCCACCACAAGTTCTTCTTTTTCTGCCTTCAGGATGGCAGAGCAGTGCTTTGGGACCCAGTTTGGATGGATGGATGGATTCCTGTTGTTCAGTTTGTTTTTGTATAATTGGTGGTGACGAGCACAGACGAGAAGAAATAGTTGAATAAAGTTTCTATTTGTTTGTTTTTTGCGCACAAAAAGTATTCTCATCGCTTGAAAGTGTAAATTAAATTGTTGTCAATGGAGTGGTCTGAGAGCTCTTGGATTTCATCAAAAATATCTTCATTTGTGTTCCGAAGATGAACGACATTCTTCAAAATATCTTCTTTTGTGTTCAGCAGAAGAAAGAAATTCATACAGGTTTGGAACAACTTGAGGGTGAGTAAATGATGACAGAATTTTTATTTTTGGATAAGCTATCCCTTTTGAAGGTAAAGTATATGTGTATTATTTAACATAATAAGGTAGGTTTGCGTAATCTGAGTTTGCGTTTGACTGTGTCACATGTCTGTCTTGTCTTGTTTAGCACATGTTTTTGTTATTTTCTGTCAGGAACGGTTGGGAGAAAAGGAGCGAGGACTATAAAAATTGGGTTTTATTAAATAAAAAAATAAAATAAACAAAAACAAAAACAAAATAACCACGAGGGGGAAATAGAACTTAATACATACTAGTGACCAGGAGAAAACAAACGTGATGCAGGGAGCAACCAAAAAGGAACAGACGACATACCAACGATAACGAACCAGCACAGGACTGAAGACACAAGGAGATTAAATAGGGGACAAACAAGGCAAGTAATGGGGAAGAATTGGGGCAAATTAACCAATAATCAGATAACAAGAGGGGTGGGGTTAAGACAATTGACAGGAGAGCACATGACACAAGGAACACGTGACGAGCCATGTGCTCACACCAAACATGACAAAACACAAGCACACAAGCTAATCAAGACAAGACAGACATGTGATGGACTGTTTTTATTTTATTTCGAGGGATGAGGGATGATTATTAGTGAATATGTTTTTGTGAAAGTGAGATGAGTAAATGTATGCTTACATTTAGTCTAGAATTACAATATCCATCATGTTTATACAGCGCACACGGCAACTCTGCACTTACTCCCGATTTCTCTCAACATGGAGACAGGACAGTGTCAATCGGGGAAAACAAAGTAACTTGCATACTTATTTGAAAAAGTAACTCAAATATTTTGTTGTAAATTTAAAATATGTTACTTTACTAGTTACTTTAAAATGTAATCTGATTAGGTAACTTATAATGTATTACCCCCAACACTGACTGGTAATAATATATAAGGATACCAACACTGTGTCTAAAAAAACCTCAATGTTTTGAATTTAGTCATTTATTTCTTCCTTTAATGTTTGGTGCTATGCAATTTTACTTCAGCATTTTTTAAAAGATTATTAAAAGAGTGGGAGGCCCGATAAACTGGGGATAATAGAGCTTTTTTAGCGCAAGAGAAATGGAAAACATCCAGTAACATACCATAGAAACTGCCTTACTGTGCCTCGCTAAAACATCATTACTGCTCTTTGAATTTTTGGTGAGAAGACTTAGCTGTTGTTTTCATATTGTATGGAGTTACATCATATTGTCTACTATGCAAGGAAATGGTACGTCTTACCTCACAAAGCAGCTAAGAAATTTGCAAGGACTGGTTTGTTCCATTCTGCAAGCAGCTCACCTTTGGCATCCATTGAGCAATAGAGCAAAGCCAATTCAGCTTTAAGAATTAAGATCATTACCTACAATGAAATGGGGTAGAATAAAAGTCTTTTATGGAGTTTTGGCTAGTTAGGTGTTCATTATTTAGACCTAAATGCTAGATTAATTTTATTTTGTAAGCACAAGTGATCCAATAAGCTCCTTTAAGAGTTTACAGTTCTCCCTGAGAACCAAATTAAAAGATCATCATATTATGGCTGAAAACTTTTCATTATACTTTCCAACCAAAAACAACCCTATTAGTGTATTCATAACAACTGTTGGAATTTCTCAGTTGTCCTTAATCTTAATCTAGTTTTTGTGGCGTTTATGTTCCAAGTCATAATTCTCTGATATTACATGGTAGAAAAGTCAACCTTTAAGCTTTTCTGTCAAAAACAGTCATTCTGTAGTAGGGGGTGAAAATCAGTGGTTATCAAACAGGGGGCCTCAAGGTGACTTAAATTATTTAAATTAAGACACAACAAGTATTGGCGCCAGACACTTTTGAATATTTTACTGGGGCACAGCAGTATTTCACTGGGGCTTGTGGCCCCGTATATACTGATAAATCAGTATGTGTCAATGGAGATTAATGTACGATTAATGCACGTTACTTGTAATGTGTTACTTTACTTGTTACATCAGAAAAGTAATCTGATTACGTAATGCATGTTACTTGTAATGCTTTACTCCCAGCACTGCTAATTTCAGATGAGATTGAAAACACCTGATCGCTAGTTTTTCTACAGTCTGAAAACATCAATAGATCAATGTAGATTTCAGTCTGAGGTTTTCTCAAAGGAGAGCTACTGTAGAAATGTGTCTATTTTATAACATAATCAGAATTAATAAGCTAATAAGGATAAATCAACATACTCTGATAGACCCAAGGAAGCATAAGCATAGTCTGAGTCGGGTTTCCACAGTTTTGTACCTCCACCAGATCTTTGATGGAATCTTGTCCTCATGTTCTGATATCAAAGACCCGTGAAGTTCAACTTGAATGAAGTTCTTTGTCTGCTGGTTGAATGGGAACAAACTTATTTTCGTTTGCAATAATTGAAGCTGTATTATATTTCTATCAGAGGTGGACAGTAACGAAGTACATTTACTTGAGTACTGTACTTAAGTACACTTTTTGAGTATCTGTACTTTACTAAAGTATTCTTTTTTAGGGAAACTTTTACTTTAACTTCACTACATTTGAAAGACAAATATCGTACTTTTTACTCCACTACATTTCTATCAAGGTCCTCGAAGTCGAAAGGCGTTTCTGTAGCAGCTTTGCAAGTCAGTGGATGATTTTTTTCTTCTTTAAAAGGTTTTTATTGTTTTGCAGACAGCCTATAAGTAATCACTTTTGTGGGGTCATATGAAGTTTCCCAACAGTTTTTGAACACTGATCAGTTTATAGCAAAATGGAAGAAGACGGTTCCTCTGAACAGTGTGTGCACCCATGGCCATACTTAGACAGTAAGTTTCAGTTTTGAATGAATGCCTCATAAAATGTTAAAAAATGTAAATGTCCGGGAGAAAGAGAAGCATAGACATATGGATGAATTTGAAAAAGAATGATGAAAGAGCTCAGTTCCGTCTGGTTTTTGTGCCTCTCAGATGCCAAAGCACGAGTACTGAATAGAGCTTTCTTTTGCGTTTTTTTCGCACTTAAACAGACCAATATACACAAAATGTCAAAATTTTCATTTTGGAAAGTATTCACATAAACAAAGTTGATTATGTCTTCAGTGAACGTAAACAATTGGGGGAATATTGGATGTGTATAAGTGTAAAGGATTTGTGCATTCTGCCTTAAAGTGACAGCAGCTTTGTAAATAGCTTTGTAACTTTTATACGATTATTTAAATTAGTTCAAGGTGGTTGAATGCTAGCATGTCGGATGGGGCATCACTGACTGGCTTAAACCCCCATGATGGCTATAGTGTGCATTCATACAACAATGCAACAATAATAAAATAATGCATTGACATAAAAAAGGAAATTTACTTTTGATACTTAAGTACTTTTAAAATAAGTACTTCTGTATTTTTACTTAAGTAAATATAGTTTTTTACAACTTTCACTTGTAAGTCAAGTCAACTTTATTTATATAGCACTTTTAACAATGTAGATTGTTTCAAAGCAGCTTTACAGTGTTAAACAGGAAAATAATGCAGCATAATTTTATTCAGCTGTATAGCCATTCTGGAAAAAACGCTGATGTCATCAGTTCATTTCAATTATCATACGATCAGTAATTTAGTTTAAATGGTTAATTTAGTTTATTAATTAGATTTATTTCAATGTTTAGTTGAAAAATTGAGTGTCCCCAACTGAGCACGCCAAGCCAGAGGCAACAGTGGCAAGGAAACCAAAACCCCATTAGGTGACCTAATGGAGAAAATAAACCATGGGAGAAACCAGGCTCAGTCGGGGTGCCAGTTCTCCTCTGGCCAATTAACAAACAGCGTATTATTATTATTATTCTGGCAGCTTTACAGCTCAGAGGTCATAATAGATCGGAATATTCGAGGGACCGGGGGCAACATGCTGGAGACGGGTTTATTGAGGATGATGTTGATTAAATAATTATTAAAGTGCAATATTCGAATGATCGGAGGCAACACGCTGGAGACGGGTTTATTGAGGATGACATATCGATTTAAGTATTATTTAATTGTAATATTCGAACAATCTGAGTCAACACGCCGGAGACGGGTTTATTGAGATGCCGTGTCGATGAGGCAGTTGCAGGGGGAGTCTAATCACGGTCTCTGCAGACACTTCGGGGTCCTGTGTTGGTCTTCTCTGGGCGCAGGTCCACCATCTGAACTGGATACGGCCCGGATCCGGCTGACTGCAGTAAACCTCGGGATAAAACAGAGAGACTATCATTAGCGTAGATGCCATTCTTCTGATGATGTAACGAGTACATCAGGTGTTATGGGAAGTGTTCCCGGTTCCGGCTGACCTAGTTAATGCAGCCTAACAATCATTTCATTGAATAAGTGTTTTATGTGTATGCCACAGTAAAGAGATGTGTTTTTAGTCTAGATTTAAACTGACAGAGTGTGTCTGCTTCCCGAACAATGTTAGGAAGACTGTTCCAGAGTTTCGGAGCTAAATAGGAAAAGGATCGACCGCCTGCAGTTGATTTGGATATTCTAGGTATTATCAACTGGCCAGAATTTTGAGACCGCAGTAGACGTGATGGAGTATAATATGTTAAGAGCTCGCTCAAGTATTGGGGAGCTAAACCATTTAGTGCTTTGTAAGTAATAAGTAAGATTTTAAAATGTATGCGATGTTTAATAGGCAGCCAGTGCAGTGTTGACAGAACTGGGCTAATATGGTCATACTTCCTGGTTCTAGTAAGTACTCGAGCTGCTGCGTTTTGGACCAGCTGGAGTTTATTTATTAAGCGAGCAGGGCAACCACCCAGTAGAGCATTACAATAATCTAACCTTGAGGTCATGAACGCATGAACTAACTGTTCAGCATTTTGCATTGAGAGCATGTGCCGTAATTTAGATATATTTTTAAGATGGTAACAGAGTAATATTTGACCAGTAGTACTTTTACTTTCACTCGAGTAATGGATTTGTGTACTTTGTCCACCTCAGATTTCTAGTATATTTTACATGATAAATACACACATTATTGCTATGTTATTACTGTATTCAATCCAATATCTCTTCAGTTAAAACCAAAGATTCATACTGTCCACTCACAAAAATCTCTTTGAAAAATATGTGCAAATCTTGTTTTTCATGCCCTAAGAGCAATAAAAACACAGAAGAAAAAAATATCCTGACCCTGACCCAAAATTCATGCATGAAAGAGTTAAGATGTGAGTTTACTCTCATGCTAAATATTGTGTGGGCAAGATGTGCTTTATGTCCACCCAGATTAGAACTTGCTGGGCACCACCGGGCCTGTGAAACCACATGTTAATGAGGAAAAACAAGAGTAATGACCGGAAAACATACTGGCTTCACACTTCAGAGGCACAAACAGGGAAAACAGCAGGCTTCACATTGCACTGCTTCAACACAGTGACCTCCGGTGTATTGCAGTTGTTGTTTCCTTCCTGAAACGTGGCTAGCAGGTCACCATAAAGGAAAATTTAAATGTTTTTATGGTGCGGGTATTTAAAAAGTTATATTAATAACAATGAATGAGAGTGTATTTTGTTTTATAATAGAACTACATTGTATAATTTAGCCAGCTAGTCTTAAAATACAGCGGAACAATTTCACACATTTTTAATGAAGGTTTTCAGGCGGAGAGATCTCATCCTGTGCTGCAGATCTTCGAGAGTGAGTGAGAAGTGCCTGGAGGTAGATCAGCACAGAGCGGCCATACTCGGCAGGGTCAGAGCCCCTTTTTTCATGAGCACTGAGGCACATCGAACTGAGATTAATGGGATGTGACTGCCTTTATCGCAGGACCCTTTCACCGGATCACATGCAGAGGGTGGCCGAGCAGTGTTACACTCACTGAGGGGCATCTGAGCACATCAGCGTAGATAGTGGGCCATGTATCTGGAGTTTATGTAATGATGAAAGATAAAAATATATCCCTTTCATCCCTCATCGAGCTATTTCAGAGTCATGGCCGTCAAAATACATTTGTTAAACTACATTTATACTCAATTTGTCAGATAGAAACAGTGAGGAAGTTGTCCCGCAGTTATGTTGCTGTTAAGGGACTAAGAAGGTAAAGATTGGCAAAAGAAGGTTAATGAATTAGTCAAATATTTAACCAAAAAAATATGTTTTGATGCTTTCATTGTATGGGCAAAAACAGTTGTTCGGAATACATTATTTTGGGTTCCACAGAAGTAAAAATGTAAATTCAGGTTTGGAACGACATGAGGTTAAATAATTAATGACAGAATTTAAATTTTTGGATGGCTGAACAATCTCTTTGATATAAAAAATGCAAATTCTGTCGCAACCTCATGTTGTTCCAAACCCATAAGACTTTCGTTCATCTTCGGAACACAAATGAAGATCTTTTTGAAGATCTACACCTCCATTGACAGTCTACGCAACCAATTTTCAAACACCAGAAAGGTAAAAAAAAAGACATCATTAAAGTTATCCATGCGATCCAAGTGAGTGCTTTGTTTGTGCAAAAAAACAACATAATTTACCACTTTATTTACAACATTTTAATCTCATGTGAGCACCACGATGCATGCGTGTTGTGTTGACGCGAGAGCAGTTGTTGTTGCATAAATGCGCATTTGTGGAGATTAATATTTTGTAAATAAAGTGGTAAATTAAGTTTTTTTGAGCAAGCACTCGCATTGCTTCATAAAACAGTGGTTAAACCACTGGAGTCACATGGATTACTTTAATGTCTTTACTACCTTTCTGGGGCTTGAAAGTGGTAGATGCATAGACTGTAAATGGAGGGATAGAAATCTCTCAGAACAAACGATAGTCTTATGGGTTTGGAACGACAATGAGGGTGAGGAATTAATAACAGAATTTCTATTTTTGGGTGAACTATCCCTTTAAGTACTCAGCTTTAACAATAAGTCTTCAGGGAAGTAGGCTGTGTGTCTTTAATGTTTGTGTGTTAAAGATCAGGTAGTCATGTGACCAACATGTCCAACTGCTTATAAGAGTTCTGAAATCAGAGAAACATGCATTTATATGCAGTGAAAAGCAGGAGCAGCACACAGATTCATTTTTGCATTTGCTGATTTAGGAGACGTATTTCTAATAAATAAAAAAAAACATTCAAAACTGATACATGAAACTTTAAACTAAACAGTTCAGTTTTTTCTTAAAGCTGGAATGTGTAGCAGAAGAGCTGTAATAGCTGGGTGGCGAGGTGAGAGAGGGATTTTCTCCCTCTGACTCTTTCTCACAGTCTGAGGAATGATGCCTGGAGGAGCATGTGCACCAAGCGAGCACTTGTTTGGAGTTTGCTGGTCCTCTCTGTCTTTCATATGGGACTCGGGGTGTCCTGCATCTCTCTGGGTGTGCTCGGGATCACACAAGCCCTGTGGCCACAGAAGAGCCAAAACTCCTTTTCTACACCAGTATGGAGCGGCATGTGTGTAAGTTAGAGATTGTTCATTTATCTTCTGCATGAGTTAATATACTATATGACTATATTTGAATCTGAATAATAAAATGGACTTGAATCTGAAGAATAAAATGAAATATATATATTTCATTAGGACAAGCAATTTGCTGAATGGATGGATATTATTTTATTATATTTTTCTGTCAAATACTTTGTTGAATTTATTATTTGTTAATCAATTATTGTTAATCAGTTATTCAATTATTATCATTCACATGAACTCTGTCTTAAATAAGGTATTATATTAATTTATTGATATATTATATTATTGTATTTCTGTCAAATACATTGTTGTATTTATTATTATTTGTTCATTTAATGTTAATCAATTATTCAATTAAAATAATTTACATTAGTTCTTAAAGACCCCCTGTGGTGAAAATGTTTATATGTCTATATGGTGTTTTTAATATAGAAAACCATGTGCAAATTCATCAGTCAACACCATAGAGTCATTCAGGGAGGATGTCAGAACCCAGAAATTCGACCCGGTTCCCTTGAGATTTCCCTATGGTTTTAAAATTATTATTATTTTTTTTTAATTTATGAGTAAAATAAAGCCTGTGGTAAACATAACTTATTGATACTTTGACGTTTTGTTCTACAAAGTAAACTGAAGACATGAAGAAATTATTTTCACAGGTAAAAAATGATGATCAAAAATGGTTTTAAGGGATAAATTATTGACTGCAGGGGGACTTTAAATAAGGTTTATTATTATATTATATTATATTATATTATATTATATTATATTATATTTACATTTTAAATTGTGTAATTATTCTTATTTTTAAGCATGGAGTTAATTAGAGTGATTTATACCTTTACAATTTCCAATGGGCAACTAAAATATGATATCCAGAATGTGTAATATGAAATTGTACAAGAATCTGACTTACAGTAGATTCAGTAACAGATCTCTGTTTTTCAGTTTCTTGTCTGTGGACTATGTGGGATACTGTGTGCGAAGAAGAGAACTGGACCAACTGTAAGAGGATAGTGACACAATGCGCAACAATATACATACTTCTTATCTAATCTATACACACATTCACAGAGATAACAACCGTAAGCCACCAACATCAGCTTGTAAATATTGTCTGTAGTCCCTGCTTTATCACTATTATGATACTATCGTGTAAGGCGAAATGCTATGTAATAATAGCTATAATGCTATGTAATTACTGTTATCTCATACTTGTTTTGTTGCGCCTCACATCACAGATGATCCTGTTTTCAGCCTGTTGCATCTGTGGACTTATCGGGGGAATTCTCAACATCCAGTTTGTGCGTGCGATGGTGAAACGGGCGAGCAGCCTGTACTATCTGCACCTGGCCTTCCTCTGCCTGGCCAGCCTGGGCGTCTTGAGTTGCACTCTCTCCACCTGGCTCACCTGCAGACTCGCCAGCAGTGAACAGAAAAGACTGTTTCTGGAAAGGGATCTGTCCCTGCATCATTCTGTGGACATGGGCGAGAAGGTGAAGGCGGTGTGCGGGGGAACTAGGGACTGTGAGATCTATTTTGCTTTTATTGAAAATGTAAAAGTGTACATTTGGTTTGTACAAAGTCCCTTAAAGGGATAATTCACCCAAAAATCTAAATTGTGTCATCATTTACTCACCCTTGTGATGTTCCAAACCTGTAAGACTTTCGTTCATCTTCGGGACACAAATGAAGATCATTTGATGAAATCAGAGAGCTTTCTGTTCCTCCATAGACAGCTATGCAACTGTCTGTTGCTTCAAAAAAAATCATAAAGAAATCGAAAAAATAATCCATATCGTCCACAGCTCAAACGTGCTGCGTATCACACGAGAATGAACCTCATTGGCTCTTGCTGAAGCTCAAACGTGATGCATATCACACGATAATGAACCTCATTGGTTCTTGCGGAAGCTCAAACGTGATGCGTAACACGATAATGAACCTCATTGGTTCTTGCAGAAGCTCAAACGTGCTGCGTAACACACAATAATGAACCTCATTGGTTCTTGCAGAAGCTCAAACGCGCTGCGTAACACGATAATGAACCTCATTGGTTCTTGCAGAAGCTCAAACGCGCTGCGTATCACGAGAATAAACCTCATTGGTTCTTGCAGAAGCTCAAACGTGCTGCGTATCACACGAGAATGAACCTCATTGGTTCTTGCTGAAGCTCAAACGTGACGCTTAACACAATAATGAGCCTCATTGGTTCTTGCAGAAGCTCAAACGTGATGCGTAACACGATAATGAACCTCATTGGTTCTTGCGGAAGCTCAAACGTGATGCGTAACCCGTTAATGAACCTCATTGGTTCTTGCGGAAGCTCAAACGTGATGCGTAACACGATAATGAGCCTCATTGGTTCTTGCTGAAGCTCAAACGTGCTGCGTAACACGATAATGAGCCTCATTGGTTCTTGCTGAAGCTCAAACGTGCTGCGTAACACGAGAATGAGCCTCATTGGTTCTTGCTGAAGCCCAAACGTGATGCGTAACACGAGAATTAACCTCATTGGTTCTTGTAGAAGCTCAAACGTGACGTGTAAAACGATAATGAACCTCATTGGTTCTTGCAGAAGCTCAAACATGATGCGTAACACGATAATGAACCTCATTGGTTCTTGCTGAAGCTCAAACGTGACGCGTAACACAATAATGAGCCTCATTGGTTCATGCAGAAGCTAGAATGTGATGCGTAACACGATAATGAACCTCATTGGTTCTTGCTGAAGCTCAAACGTGACGTGTAACACAATAATGAGCCTCATTGGTTCTTGCAGAAGCTCAAACGTGATGCGTAACACGATAATGAACCTCATTGGTTCTTGCTGAAGCTCAAACGTGACGCGTAACACAATAATGAGCCTCATTGGTTCTTGCTGAAGCTCAAACGTGATGCGTAACACAATAATGAGCCTCATTGGTTCTTGCAGAAGCTCAAACGTGATGCGTAACACAAGAATGAACCTCAATGGTTCTTGCAGAAGCTCAAACGTGAAGCGTAACACGATAATGAACCTCATTGGTTCTTGCTGAAGCCCAAACGTGACGTGTAAAACGATAATGAACCTCATTGGTTCTTGCGGAAGCTCAAACGTGCTGCGTAACACGAGAATGAACCTCAATGGTTCTTGCAGAAGCTCAAACGTGAAGCGTAACACAAGAATGAGCCTCATTGGTTCTTGCGGAAGCTCAAACGTGATGCGTAACACGAGAATGAACCTCATTGGTTCTTGCAAAAGCTAAAACGTGCTGCGCAACACGATAATGAACCTCATTGGTTCTTGCAGAAGCTCAAACGCGATGCGTAACACGATAATGAACCTCATTGGTTCTTGCAGAAGCTCAAACGTGATGCGTAACACGATAATGAACCTCATTGGTTCTTGCGGAAGCTCAAACGTGACGTGTAAAACGATAATGAACCTCATTGGTTCTTGCGGAAGCTCAAACATGATGCGTAACACGATAATTAACCTCATTGATTCTTGCAGAAGCTAAAACGTGCTGCGTAACACGATAATGAGCCTCATTGGTTCTTGCTGAAGCCCAAACGTGACGTGTAAAACGATAATGAACCTCATTGGTTCTTGCGGAAGCTCAAACGTGCTGCGTAACACGAGAATGAACCTCATTGGTTCTTGCAGAAGCTCAAACGTGATGCGTAACACGATAATGAACCTCATTGGTTCTTGCTGAAGCTCAAACGTGACGCGTAACACAATAATGAGCCTCATTGGTTCTTGCTGAAGCTCAAACGTGATGCGTAACACAATAATGAGCCTCATTGGTTCTTGCAGAAGCTCAAACGTGATGCGTAACACAAGAATGAACCTCAATGGTTCTTGCAGAAGCTCAAACGTGAAGCGTAACACGATAATGAACCTCATTGGTTCTTGCTGAAGCCCAAACGTGACGTGTAAAACGATAATGAACCTCATTGGTTCTTGCGGAAGCTCAAACGTGCTGCGTAACACGAGAATGAACCTCAATGGTTCTTGCAGAAGCTCAAACGTGAAGCGTAACACAAGAATGAGCCTCATTGGTTCTTGCGGAAGCTCAAACGTGATGCGTAACACGAGAATGAACCTCATTGGTTCTTGCAAAAGCTAAAACGTGCTGCGCAACACGATAATGAACCTCATTGGTTCTTGCAGAAGCTCAAACGCGATGCGTAACACGATAATGAACCTCATTGGTTCTTGCAGAAGCTCAAACGTGATGCGTAACACGATAATGAACCTCATTGGTTCTTGCGGAAGCTCAAACGTGACGTGTAAAACGATAATGAACCTCATTGGTTCTTGCGGAAGCTCAAACATGATGCGTAACACGATAATTAACCTCATTGATTCTTGCAGAAGCTAAAACGTGCTGCGTAACACGATAATGAGCCTCATTGGTTCTTGCTGAAGCCCAAACGTGACGTGTAAAACGATAATGAACCTCATTGGTTCTTGCGGAAGCTCAAACGTGCTGCGTAACACGAGAATGAACCTCATTGGTTCTTGCAGAAGCTCAAACGTGACGTGTAAAAACGATAATGAACCTCATTGGTTCTTGCTGAAGCTCAAACGTGACGCGTAACACAATAATGAGCCTCATTGGTTCGTGTGGAAGCTCAAACGTGATGCGTAACACGAGAATGAACCTCATTGGTTCTTGCAGAAGCTCAAACGTGAAGCGTAACACGATAATGAACCTCATTGGTTCTTGCTGAAGTTCAAACGTGACGCGTAACACGATAATGAACCTCATTGGTTCTTGCAGAAGCTAAAACGTGATGCGTATCACGATAATGAGCCTCATTGGTTCTTGCTGAAGCCCAAACGTGACGTGTAAAACGATAATGAACCTCATTGGTTCTTGCGGAAGCTCAAACGTGCTGCGTAACACGAGAATGAACCTCATTGGTTCTTGCAGAAGCTCAAACGTGACGTGTAAAAACGATAATGAGCCTCATTGGTTCGTGCGGAAGCTCAAACGTGATGCGTAACACGAGAATGAACCTCAATGGTTCTTGCAGAAGCTCAAACGTGAAGCGTAACACGATAATGAACCTCATTGGTTCTTGCTGAAGTTCAAACGTGACGCGTAACACGATAATGAACCTCATTGGTTCTTGCAGAAGCTAAAACGTGATGCGTATCACACAATAATGAACCTCATTGGTTCTTGCAGAAGCTCAAACATGATGCGTAACACGATAATGAACCTCATTGGTTCTTGCTGAAGCTCAAACGTGAAGCGTAACACGATAATGAACCTCATTGGTTCTTGCAGAAGCTCAAACGTGATGCGTATCACACGATAATGAACCTCATTGGTTCTTGCAGAAGCTCAAACGTGATGCGTATCACACAATAATGAACCTCATTGGTTCTTGCAGAAGCTCAAACATGATGCGTAACACGATAATGAACCTCATTGGTTCTTGCTGAAGCTCAAACGTGACGCGTAACACAATAATGAGCCTCATTGGTTCTTGCGGAAGCTCAAACGTGAAGCGCAACACGAGAACGAGCCTCATTGGTTCTTGCGGAAGCTCAAACGTGATGCGTAACACGAGAATGAACCTCAATGGTTCTTGCAGAAGCTCAAACGTGATGCATAGCATGATAATGAACCTCATTGGTTCTTGCAGAAGCTCAAACATGATGCGTAACACGATAATGAACCTCATTGGTTCTTGCTAAAGCTCAAAAGTGACGCGTAACACAATAATGAGCCTCATTGGTTCTTGCAGAAGCTCAAACGTGATGCGTGACACGATAATGAGCCTCATTGGTTCTTGCGGAAGCTCAAACGTGATGCGTAACACACGAGAATGAACCTCATTGGTTTACACACATCAAGTGAACATGCTTGAGCTTCCGTTTACCAAAATTGATGTGTGAGTTGATGAATGTTTATGAGAATAAAAGCCTAAATTCAGTCTGTTCATCATTTAAAGCAGTCGTGGCGCTTTAGAAAATTTTAGACTAAACCCCTCAATTCATATAGATTAGTTTTACAATCTCTTTATTAACTTTTTGAAGCATAAAGGTTTCAGTTGTGCAGCTGTCAATGGAGGGACAGAAATCTCTCAGAGTTCATCAAAAAGATCTTCATTTGTGTTCCGAAGATTAACAAAAGTCTTACAGGTTTGGAACATCACGAGGGTGTTTCATTAATGAAAGACTTTAAATTGTTGGTTGAACTAACCCTTTATTTGACAACAAGTTATTTCACTTGGCGGCCATCTTTGAAACGCCTCTCAGGAAGCTATTTCAGTCATGCAAGTGCAGCTTATATCTCTTTGAATGGGGAAACAATAAATTATCTAAAGCTTTTCACCAAGCTTATGATAAAAATTCATATTAGAAATCTGACAACAACTGTCTCATAAATTTTGTTTCTAAATGCTCAAATCATGACAAAAAAACAAAACAAAACAATTTCAGGCTGGACTTGCCAATGCACATGTGCAGTCATAAGTGTGTGACTCTTTCTAAAGAATCCGGAGTTTCTAAAGGCAGCTGCAATGACTTTACCAATTGCTGATTGGCTCTTTTATTTAGAAGATGGGACTTATTCCACCATATTGCACATTACACTTTCTCATATTCATAGTAATATGAGTAGTACACCATCTTTTCATATCTAAAGTCTTTGGTAGAATTACTTAGTTTAAGTCTAATCATGATTATTTGTCTTTCATGAGATGGGAGCTATTCTGTTTCAGTTAAAGTTATAAAAATAAATATGGAATACGACCATTCTAAAGGATTTGTTTTTGTTGCACATATATACATAACGTTAATATTAAGCATTTTTGGTAAGCGAGTCTACTTTATTCCTGGTTGTATGAGGGACACACTCATGCCTGTAATTATGATTTAGGAATATGTGTATTAAATATTATACAATAGCTAGACTTCATAGGGTTAAAAATAAGCAGCATAGGCAAACTCTTTATGTGTGTATGTGGGAGGGAGATAGCGAGAGCGCGAGAGAGAGGAAATTATCACACTGACTGTTTTCTCTGGCCTATCAGGAAGTTCCAGTGAAGCATGCTACGCACAACAGGAGCACCTCACTACCATAAAGCTTCCAACCTTCGGATCTGCATCCAGGTTTTCTCCGAAAGACTCATTTTAAACACTGTTCCAATAGCCGGGCTGTGTTCAAAGCACCTTGCAAAATCGCTAATCAAGGATTTGGTACTCTGAATACTGAATGCCAAAAAGCACAAACATTGCAGTCACAGATGGAAACCCCAATGCCGGTCAATGACCTTGTGAATAGCTGCTTATATTCGGAATTTACAATACAACAGCGACATCTGCTGGTGAAACATGTCAGCACCCGAGTGGAGCACGAAGTGCCTAACAGCAGAAGAAAGCAATCAGGGAATACAGAAAAAGATGTAAATCTACAGGTATTTACAGGCCGTGTTCGAATTTGACTTCCAGGGCAGGCAACTTTTTGAAGGAACGTCTGCTAATTTACCTTACCTAATCGCAATGGAAAGCACTTCAGTGTAGGCCTACTGTTACTACTGTTACGCTACTGTTACATTACGTTCCGGATTTTCGACTTATCGAACTTTTATAACTGACACGTTTGAAAACCCTTTTGAAGCCTATTGTATAAAAACAAAGGAACATGTGATTTTTACCTTTTGTTTTGACCCCTTTCCCTCCTGCCAAGAGCATTAATTAGGCCTAACTGAATCGAAGCATAAAATACATAGCCTACTAAATACATGCAAATAAATATTTTCTAATAAAAAAGTGTTGTTTTTTCTGCCCATGAGACCTTAATTCTAATACTAGAATAGACAATGTCTTAGTTAAAGAGTGTTGAAATTTAGCAATGACCTACAAAGACAATAGAGTGGTGCAGGTATGACATTTTGTAGAGCATTTTAGCACTTCCGGTTCTGTCGTCTTTTTATGGGACTTTGGTTAAATGGTTGAAATAAGGTCTGTGGTGAACACAAGCTCAAGACACTTTCACATTTTATTCTACGACATAAAATATATCAGTATTATCCGACTCGTGATTTTTTTAAGCTGTTACGTGTCTTGAAAAAGGCGGTTGTTAACAAGTGGCTAAATGGGACTACAGAGGCTGTCTGGGACATTAAAGGGTTAGTTCACCCAAAAATGAAAATTCTGTCATTAATTACTTACCCTCATGTCGTTCGACACCCGTAAGACCTCCGTTCATCTTCGGAACACAAAGGAAGATATTTTAGTTGAAATCTGATGGCTCAGAAAGGCCTCCATTGGCACAATGCACGGTTCACTCTCAAGACCCATAAAAGGTACTAAAGACGTCGTTACAAAGTCCATCTCACTACAGTGGTTCTACAATAACTTTATAAAGCGACGACAATAGTTTTTGTGCGCAAAAAAAACCCTAAATAACGACTTATATAGTGATGACCAATTTCAAAACACAGCATCATGAAGCTTCGAAGCGTTATGAATCAGTGAGTCGATTCTGAGCCTTTCTGAGCCATCGGATTTCAACTAAAATATCTTCATTTGTGTTCCGAAGATGAACGAAGGTCTTACGGGTGTCGAATGAGGGTGAGTAAGTAATGACAGAATTTTCATTTTTGGGTGAACTAACCCTTTAAACGTCATCACGTTGAACAGCTAAACTTTTACAGCCTCAATAATTGTGCTCTTATAAATAGTCAATAGGAAAATGTTTTGAGATAAAAAACTGAAAGAGTCGTGGGAAGCTTAGTGATTGTGACGTTGAAGTCGAGCGACCGTGGTGTAGTCTGTTTGCCTATACTTCTGGCGACTGCATTTAGGCTTCAAAATGAATAAAAGTTGTGTTCGGACAAAACGTGTAAGTATCATACACTTTTGTTGATCACAGAGCTTGTTTTTTTGCGATAATACAAAAGCCTATGAGAAAATCCTATTTGAGTTTTTCTCGCGGGAACCATGTGCGATGCTAACTACCGGTACAAAATTACGTCATACCTGCACCACTCCATAACCTTACTGATATAGCCTCATTTATAAAAAGAACCACATCATTCATTAATTTAAAGGAATGAAAGTGGAAAAAATGAAAATGTCCATACTATGGAAGTCAATGGGGCATATTAACTGTTTGGTTACCCATCTTCTTCAAAATATCTAAGAAATTCATACAAGTTTGGAACAAATGAAAACTGAATTTTAATTTTCGGGTGAACTGTCCCTTTAAGAGGCATGACATAACAGCAATACACTACTGGACATATCAATGCAGAAATCCTTTCTCCTTTCAGAAATGGGCCCCATATGACACTAGAGGGCGCTGTTCCCTATATATAACTCAACCCCTGCTGCCCCCTTTCTCCCATCTTCCACTTTGTGTCTCTGAAGCTGACAGCTCGTGAACCATTCACAAATCATGGTTATGAACAGAAGCATTCCTTTGTCCTCTGGGTATATAGGGCTTCATTTGGTTCATTCCCATGATATATGCCGAGGGCAAGAAGTCGTTTAACACACAATTTATTAACTTCCTGATTTATAACCCATGTAAATGAAATGTGGTCTCTCCACTTCTCCCTTTACTCTCTGAATAGCCTCTAATAATTTTGTGACTGATGATGTGAATAAGGAAGAAAGTACAATAATTATAGATAAGAAAACAAATGCGAGGCTTGCCTTTCCCTTGACCTATAGACTATCCTGGTCATCCAAGCACATCCATAAAATGTCTTCATTGTAGTTTTTGTTTTTAAAGCTCATTAAGACATCAAGGTTTTAGTCTTTTTAACAGTAGCTTTCAAGTAAGAAATACAGAAATTGAATAATCAAATGTAAAATAAAACACTGCATAGTACTATATTTAAACTAAACTTCACTGTATGTTTGTTATTAAAGCTAATAATTCAGTCAAGAGCAGTGGGTGATTCTCTTTTTTTATCTTGTTGTTTGATTAAAATGAAGGACACAGACAACAGAAGTATATTAGGCTGCTGTCACTTTAAGAGCTGCATAGCTTCAATACACTGTTGCACACGCAGTTTCTTTCACAACTCTTAAGTTCACATAAGACATTTGACATTTCAAGCACAATAAGCTGCTAAAGATAACTCAATAAGGAATTGCATGATATCTGAGGCAGCTTTGGGTGTGTGTCAGTCAGCACGAGTACCACATTGAGTACATTTTTTGCTGCTTAATAGCTCTTTCATCTTTTACACCAAGCACGTCCAACAATTTATTGGTTGGCATGAAACAGAAGTTGCAATATGTAGGGCGGGACTAGATTTTGTCCATTTCACAAAAAGCACGCTGGATCCAAAAGGATGTGTCATATGATTTACTTGCACCTATAGACAACATATGTGATTATTATAGCCTAAAGGTGCACTATGTAAAAATTTTTTCAGTAAAATATCCAAAAACACTATAGACCAGTGTTATATATTTTGTTCAGTTGAGTATTTACAATATCCCAAATGTTTCCAACTATTTGTTAATAGTGAGAAAATTGCTATTTTAACCAAGGAATCGGGATGTGTGAGGAAATCGCCTGTCAATTGCCTCATATCTGCGTTACCCTCAGTTTCCGGTTTTATTTTGCAGAAACGCTTTACTCTCACTGCAGTGTGCAAGTGTCATAGCAGCCGCCGAGCGAACGCACAGAGTAACGTCATAACATAATTTTACATAACAACACAATCAGATGTATCTGATATGATATAACAGAGCTGCGTTACCTCATACTCATGACTGGAAAAGCGGAAGTGGCGCCGGCGACAGTGCCATAATAAAAGTCCCGCCGGCGACTATAGGCCATAATAACAGTCCCGCTGCTCGCGAGGCTATGTTCCGCTCTTCTTATTAACAATCACTCCAGCGGCCTTGCTCAACACTCCGTCCTGTTCTGCTTCATACTACAGTAACATTAATAATCGCATCCATGAACATGATTTCTGCCCGAGTCCTATCCCGATTCTTTTCCTCCGGCTGTGAGGTGAAGACCACATGTCCCAAGATTCTGTGCTCAAATGTGGCGTCATCAAACTACGCCTTTGTTTTGAACAGGCAACCTCTAGTGGACGGAAAAGTTACAAAGTGCAGCTTTAACTATTACACCTGGTGAGGAAAGCTCTTGTATTATTTGAGAATAAAATAGCATGTTTGATTAAGAACAAGGAACAAGTGTGAACCTATTTTTGCATGAGGGATTGTAAAAAAAAAAATTCTCCCCAAAAATCCCCCAGATTTACATTGGCTCTAAGAAATCTTTGAAGTCCAAGTTCAACAATCAACATTGTCATATCCATTACCATGCCAAACACTCAAGGAGTTGTCATGACAGAAATATAATGCCCCATAGACAAAATAACTGATAAAAATGACATGCTCGGCACAAGGCTACCCGAGTTTGAGTCCTGGCTTGAGATTCAGGCTTCTCAAGCCAACATCAAAGTTTGTTCTCAAACTTTAGCCTCTAGTTGCAAATTGTGGTATGTTGCAAAGCATTCGCATCTCTTGTGTTTTTATTAATGATGTCATCAGCGATTAGTTATATAAAGCAATCACACTGACTCTTGGCTTCTAGTATATATCTTCACTTTTATGCCATCTTTCATGGCATGAAAGGTTTGCACATTATCATTAAAAAGCACTTACTCTATAGAGAAAATGAATCGGATTTTCCGACTATTGGACTTTGTTCCCTACATCTCACTAACATTTTAAAACTTCCCCATTTTATCTTAGATAAACATAAACACGCCCTGTTCAGATGGAAAATGTTTTATGGATAGTTATCAGAGGACAACTTGCTCAATCAGCTGGAACAATGTTTCTTTAAATATGTCAGTTTGTTTCTCTTGCTGGTCGCTTTCCACATTCGCTTGTCTGGATGAGCGGCGACCTTGTTCCACTGACTCATACGAGCAAAGATTTTGTGACTCACTGTTGGCGGTGTGTGAGGGATGAGCTGTGTAAATCATCTCCCCTCCCAGAGCCACTGAGAACTTGGGGTAACCTGGACCAGTGGGACGTTCTCTCCATAATTGCCTCTCTGAGCATTAAACCACACAGCAATCACAATATGACTGAGTATTTGGAGGAAACTGGTGGAGACAGGAAGTAGTCCTCTCGTATCGTTTGCTGGCTCATCACTCTGGCAGAAGATGCTTGGAAATTTAAATGTCATTGTGTGGTTCATTTCAGAGGTGCCGCCGAGTTGATTTTGAGTGCAGAAAGTTCTACTGACTGAAGTTCAAAAATAACTGTTGCCCTTGGCTATCACACTCGGTTGAAATGAACTGATACATTACAGTATATATAAGGCATACAGCAGCTTTTGTTGTTTTGACCACTCAAACAGAGGGCTCTACCAGGTAGCGGCGTGTGTGGTGAGTGCTTTAGATGGAGAAGATGAAGGGAATTCTCTTGTGACAGGTCACATTGACGCTGTTGCAGCTGAGGTCTGCCAACCCCGCCTATAATGGAGAACACAGACATGGAGAAGTGCACTGAAGGATGTGGTCAGAGGGAGACGAGGCTTACCAACTTTATTAATGACTCATTAATTGACTGTAAATGCTAGAGGTGGTTTCCCATAGTACACCCTTTGGTACACTGGAAATTTGATGGAGGGTTATTTATTTTCACTGATTAAGCGTGCATGTGTTCGGTAATTTGGGAAATTCTGGGGAACCTTGTTATGAGGTTACCTATATCACCATCTTTAGTGCTTTATTGAGTTTTACACTGCAAAAAGGACATTTTGATTTTGTTTTTTTTTTGTCTTGTTGTCCAGTAAAAAAAAAAGAAACATCCTGAAAACAAGATACATTTACTTGAGAGGCAAAATTCTAAGATATTAACCCCCGGTTTCACAGACAAGGCTTAAAAGTGCATGTCTGAGCTGTTTTAACTGAAAGCAACTTGAGACAAAACAATGGCACTGGCATATTTTAATATAGGCCTACACTATATTGCCAAAAGTATTGGGACACCCCTCCAAATCATTGAATCCAGGAGTTCCAATCACTTCCATGGCCACAGGTGTATAAAATCAAGCACCTAGGCATGCAGACGCTTCTACAAACATTTGTAAAAGAATGGGTCACTCTCAGGAGCTCAGTGAATTCAAGTGTGGTACCGTGATAGGTTGCCACCTGTGCAATAAGTCTATTCCTGAAATTTCCTCATTACTAAATAACTACTAACAATCAACTGTTAGTGGTATTATAACAAAGTGGAAGCAATTGGGAACAAAAGCAAGTCTACAGACCTCCAAACTTCTCTGGAGTGACGAATCACGCTTCTCTGTCTGGCAATCTGATGGATGAGTCTGGGTTTGGCAGCTGCAGAGAATGGTACTTGTCTGACTGCATTTTTCATGTTTTGGCACAATGGGCATGGCCCCTTAGTTCCAGTGAAAGGAACTGTTAATGCTTCAGTATACCAAGACATTTTGGACAATTTCATGCTTGTGGGAACAGTTTGGGGATCGCCCCTTCTTGTTCCAACATGACTTCGCACCAGTGCACAAAGTAAGGTCCATGAAGACATGGATGAGCGAGTTTGGTGTGGAGGAACTTTAAAGACCTGACCTCAATCCGATAGAGGCCTTGTGTGGTCAGGCCTTCTCGTCCAACATCAGTGCCTGACCTCACAACTGCGCTTCTAGAAGAATGGTCAAAAATTCCCATAAACACACTCCTAAACCTTGTGGAATGCCTTCCCAGAAGAGTTAAAGCTGTTATAGCAGCAAAAGGTGGGTCAACTCCATATTAAACCCTACGGATTAAGAATGGGATGTCATTAACTCTTTCCCCACCAAACACAGAATTTTCTGTTATTTGTGAGAAAACGCTTCCCCGCCAAACACAGAAATTTTCCGGGTTTCCGTTGTAACAGAGTTTGTAGATAAGGGAAGAAGGAGGCGGGAACCGGTGAACGTTCAACAGACTTTAATAAAATAAATAAATAAAATGAAAGTAAAAGCGGCAGCCCCTCACGGTCAACTGCCGCATACATACACAAACGTAAACAAAACACAACTTAAAATCCAGGCCTGGTCCTCTCTCGTCCTTCACCGGTGTCGCTCGTCCATATATGCCTCCGTGCTCCCTCATGAGAGGACTCGAGACCAGTGTGCCTTGCAGGTGACGCTCATTCTCAATCACGCACACCGATCTCGCTTGCTCCTCCCATGTCTCTCGCTCGTCCAACACGCCACATCCGTGTTTTCACTGTTATACACTAGGGTACGCTATAACGCATCTTCTGAATGAGTACAAAATCTCCTGATCCAAACACAGGGTAAGAAGACGCAAAAAAAAACTAGAGATCGTATGTAAGCAGATGCATATGAAAAATAACGTGATCATCAACATTAAACATCATATAAATCAAAACTGCCTAATGTTACTGAATGAAATGTCGACCCAGGACGAGCTATAGGACTGTGCAAGCATTAGAGGTGTTGATGGACTCAATCTACTCCACCTGTGTTTTGATCATCACTCTGAATCTGATCTGGATGTAGTCTTTGAGAAAAAGCTTTTTGTTTATAATGTTGCTTTTTTATTAAACTTACCCATATTTAAGTGTTGATAAAAAAACGCTAGAAATATTTTTGTTTTGTTTAAAAGCAGAGGGTCTGCTCTTTCTTTTGATATATTTCATGCTCAGATATTCATACAAAATAAACAAAATTAATTCAAACAAAATATTCTATGGGCCATTACATTTTTGTGAAAATTATCAAAAACCCTGGCGGTGACTGGCAACTTTTTTTTTTAAACGCTGGTGGGGAAAGAGTTAAAGTTCATGTGCATATAAAGGCAGATGTCCCAAAACATTTGGCAATATAGTGTATGTCAGTGCCATTGTTTTGCTGAACTTTTTTACTCACCAGTTTCCAATTTTGACATCGATACCATGCGGGAAAAACTGCCAAATAGATATTTTAGATATTATCTAAATTTGGCAGCAGGTAGATTGATGAGTAAAATGAGTAAAAAGTATGCGCAATACGCACAATCCCATGCCGAAATTTAAACCCTGTAACACTAACAATATTTATCTTGGAGCAAATAAAACAAGTGAGTGAGGGGAGGCGGGTTTGTGTCGCTGTCGGAGAGATGAGAGAGCAAGAAAATGAGTGTTGGAAGCGTTTCAGATATTTCAGTATCGATATGTATTGAAAAATACAGTATAATCACTACATTTTACTTAGTTTATTATTTCAGATGTTTTTTTAAAAGACTTGTGAAATATTATGTATAAATTTCAACCCACCAAAGTGGCTAGTAGGAGTGACTGCGTCACACCACTACTGAAATCCATCTGCATTTGGCGGTTTGGTGGATGTCAAGCCCTGCACACCAGTAATGTTTTATTCTTAGGCACGTTTATAAAAGCTACTTAAATGTCTTAATTATACTGAGGCCTATTCCTGGTTTAATCTAAGACCTGTATGTGAAACCAGGGGCAAGTTGCATAAACGTATCCATTATGTTTAGACTGTGTCTTAAGAACTAATTAGACACACTCAATTAGTCAAGAGGTAATCAGTCTTACTTTTCTGATTCAAATTAGACCAATCTTACTTTTTATGTAACTGACTTTAAAAAGTTAAGTCTTGAAGAAAAAAATAGACGACTAACTTTTAAGACTAGTCTTAGCAGTTTATGCAACCGCCCCGAGCCCTAAGACTTGTTTCAGAGAATATATCTATAAGTTTATCTTTCTTACACATTTGGATTCTTTTCTTTAAATGTAGACATATAATTAACAAAAAGGTGTAGTCAAAATCTTCTCACTATTTTGCTTCTCAAGTAAACATTATAGACCTTTTTAATCAGAACAGTTTCCTTCAGTATTTTCTTTTAAAATAAATAAATAAGCCATAATTGTCATTTGGATATACTACAATTTCTAAATATTTTTTATTCTTGGATAACTGTATATGCATGATTCAGGCTACAGTTTACTGTTGTCTAAGTGAATCATTCAGCCTCTCCCTAGTTCACCATTAAACACAAGCCCCTGATGTACGGTGCTGGGAGTCAGTCGTATCCTGAATAGACAAACAGCGACCTGCCGTCACCTCTCTAATGTCCAGCAGATGGCTGTTATAGGCGTGAACTGCAGGTGCACATTCAAATACCTGCTCTAACACACCACACACACACACACACACACACACACACACACACACACACACACACACACACACACACACACACACACACACACACACACACACACACACACACTCACATGCATAAGTGCATAAACAGAAACTTGCATACATTTTTTTGTACTTAAATCTTTTTTTTTTTGACAAAGGCTTGACAAACACTTCATTCTGTTTCCAGTGGAAACATGTTGTATAAAAATAGATTTTTCAATATCTTTAAGGTGAGTGGTTGCAAAGTTATACTCAGGTAAGTATATTAAAGGGATAGTTCACCCAAAAACGAAAATGTGATGTTTTTCTGCTTACCCCCAAGGCATCCAAGATGTAGGTGTCTTCGTTTCTTCAGTAGAACACAAATGAAGATTTTTAATCTTCAAAAAGATCACGCTTCACGTTGCTGTGTGTCACTCATATAATGCTTGTCAATGGGGTCTAATTCTATTAGAGTAAAAAAAACATGGACAGACAACTTCGAATTAAACCCGAATTAAATTATACCGAACGGTATTTATGCAATTAATTTCACCTCATATCAGACGAACGCTTCAGCTCTCCAGACTGCCATCACTTCCCGTGAGTGAGGTCAAAACTCCGGCCGGGTCTTAGATTTATACATAGATACCTCATTAGTGCCTGCATGGATCATCGCGTGGATCGCTCGAATGAGGAATCTACGTATACATATCTATGACCCGGCCGGAATTTTGACCTCACTCACGGGAAGTGATGGCAGTCTGGAGAGCTGAAGCGTTCGTCTGATATGAGGTGAAATTAATTGCATAAATACCTGAGAGAAACCGATCGTTTCGTGTCTTAAGACATCAATGTGTCGTCACGAGCCGTGGGGTTTAATTTAGTTGTCTGTCCATGTTTTTTTTACTCTAATATAATTAGACTCCATTGACAAGCATTATATGAGTAAAAATCTTCATTTGTGTTCTACTGAAGAAACAAAGACACCTACATCTTGGATGCCTTAGGGGTAAGCAGAAAAACTAACATTTTCGTTTTTGGGTGAACTATCCCTTTAAACAACATCTTATTATGTTCACTGAAATTCATACATGAAACTGCATATTAACCTCTTAAAGTGGAGTCAATCAGACTATTTTTTTTTTTTTTTTAATCTACAGGATGCAATAACTATGCAATAACATTAGTTTCTGCAAAATACTTGCATAACTAAAACAGAGTTAAACATGTTATGCACCGAGCACGTTCTCAGAATTAGTATGTTAGAATGAACACTAATCTTTATGACGGTGATTTCATATAAAGCACCATAATTTAACTCAAAACAGCATATGTAAAACTAAACAGTAAACACAACTACAACTTAAAGGAATTAACAACATCAACTATTTACAGTTTTCATAAGGCCCCATTCCTTTTTCTGGGCCTAAATTATTGAATATATTCAGGTGCCATAGAAAATAGCCACTCACCCGGACAAAATGCACGTTACATCCCAATATGCCTACTTGTATGCCCTAAAAGTGTGTACTCCTTTTGAGAAGAAAAGGATAATAATTTTGAGTGTATAGCGGAAAAGTAGGCTATCATATCATAAAATTGGACCGTACACCATTCTGTCAATCCACCTGTCACATTTAAAACCCTCATTACACACATTGTATTTAGTTAAATTTATACTACTCAAACAATTCTTCCTGTATTGGAGAGAAAACAAGTAGCCTGTTGATCTGTCATTTGTGGGTCTTTCGTGCTGAGAACGCTCATGTTTTTTGGAATAATGATGCATTTAATAGTTGTCAAACGTATCGGTTTTGCTTTTGTGCTTTTTGTATATTTATAAAAATTCACAATTTGGTTGCAAATTTAATATAATACAGAAAAAAAAAACAATACGTAACTCAAACCCCTTATAAGGCATCTCTATTAATGCTGACTTCATGTGCTGTCAGAAATACTTCCTCCAACTTCGGAAGTCATGATTACGAGCTTGTCACATTCGAGTGCTTTGTTGTCGGAAAGAACAGGAATCATGGAGGACAACCTCACTCTAAAAAATGCTGGGTTAAAAATAACCCAAGTTGGGTTGAAAATGGACTAACCCAGCAATTGGGTTGTTTTAACCCAGCATTTGGGTTGTTTTAACCCAGCGGTTGGGTTAAATGTTTGCTTAAAACAACCCAATCGCTGGGTTTAAGCAACCCAATTGCTGGGTTAGTCCATTTTCAACCCAACTTGGGTTATTTTTAACCCAGCATTTTTTAGAGTGTATTTATTGGGAAAAACAAAACAAAATAACATTTAGCGTTCCATTCATTGACAACCATGTTCATTTACAGGGCTATCTAGATAGTCAGCTTGCTGACGATTCTGGAATTATGGTGTATAAAACATACAATATGCTTCAAATGATTAATTGTACATGTAAATATGCACTACTTAACTAATAAAACATACCTGTCACAGCAGTAATCCTTTTCCCCTTCGCCATGATTAAAGTTTTGTTCTGCCCAAATACGACGGTTCATATGTAACAAGTCCTACTCGACCCACTCAAAAAGGGACACGAACCGGCGTGGGAGGTGGGCGCGTTAACCAGGACGCTAAAGACACAGCCTCTAGCGTCAGTCACTAGTGTACTTCTTGTGGCCAGGGGAGTGAGGTTTACACTCCCAGCTCTTACTGGCCTATGTCCATTACACATGTCCAACTTTTAATTAGGGAACTCGTAAATACGATAATTCGTATTGCATGCAAAGGTAGCATTAACCGTTGGTTTCGCACACATCCACCATACTTGTAGTTCTGAAACAAATCCTCCTCCAAAGTGATCCACACTTCAAAAATCTACCGGAATAAGTAGATAATCAGGGAACATTTTGTATACCCTTTTCACAATACTATTCTTTTGGACACAAAAAAACTTTTTGTTTTCTTTTTTTTTTTTTTCTACAAATGTGCATATTCCACATAATTTGACTAATTCCTGCAGAGTTTGTGCTCACACCCAACATGCGTGTACATAAAACCGCCTCTCAGTACTAAATTTAGTTCATTTTCGCTGCTTATTGCGCTTAAACAGTCAAATACACACAAAATAATGTCAATGTCAGTATTGGTGAGTATTCATGTTAACACAGTTTTGAGTGAACGTAAAAAGTAACAGCATAATGGATTTGTGTGTCAGGTCTTAAAGTGACAGCAGGTATATTAAAATTTTAGGCCACATCCACACAAAGCCAGAGCTTTCCCCATTCAATCTTTTTGTTTTCCTCGTCTCAAGAAATATCTGCGTACACACGAAACCGCTGATACCAACTCAAAACGATGTAGTACACATGCCAGACCAGTATATGGTGCTGTAATTCTGGCACAGAGATACACTAAAAACTGGAGCATGCGCAAGACGTGGAGTGATGACATCATCATTTCACAAAATATACAGATTGGCTGTACACACGAAAACGGTGTCCTTTTCAGATTTATCCACTCTGAGACCCAGTTTAATAAAAAAATAGCAGTTTTAGGCTCCCAAAACTCTGGATCCGTCAGGACGAAATGCTGATATGATACAACATTTTTATGTATTCAGCTATAAGCGTCTCTGTGTGTACAGGGCCTTAGATAATATTAAAAATATCTATATGTCAGTTTTCTCCCATGGTATCGGTGTCAAAATTGGAAACTTTGGAAAACCACTTGGCTGGTGAACAAAAAAGTTAATGTCAAGCAAAACAATGGCACTGACATACACTATATTGCCAAAAGTTTTGGGACATCTGCCTTTTACATGCACATGAACTTTAATGACGCTGGGTTTAATTTTAAAATGTTTGCAAAATTTGCTTAGAGACAAATCATTTCATATTTGGGTAATTGTGAAAAAGCCTAACCTTTACAGACATTTCACGTACTAATGCACTATTCTATAAATAGAGTGAGTCGTGTGTTCACACTAAAATATTCCAAAAAGAAAAAGTACACTTTAAATGTACTTGTTTACTTTAAATGTAAAGTGAGATGGTGGTCCAGTGGGTTAAACCATGGACCTGATATGCAGAAGGTTGCTGGTTCAATCCCAGTGGTCACCACCAGTGTGTCCTTGAGCAAGGCACTTTATTCCTCGTTGCTCCAGGGGGATTGTCCCTGTAATTAAGGCACTGTAAGTCGCTTTGGATAAAAGCGTCTGCCAAATGCATAAATGTAAATGTAAATATTCTGATGACACACCTTATTAACCGGATCTAAATGACAGCTAAAAGCTAAATGAGCTAAAGGACTGTTGGATGACAAAATAGCCTTATAAATTAAGAGCATAGTGCATAGTATAAGTGTGTTGTATAAATAACACTATGGTGTGTTGTATATCACTTGGTACACAACTATAGACTCATGTCCATTGAGTCTTGATGATTTTTCTGGCTTATTTCAAGAATATGTGTCAGCACGAACCAACACTCTTCTACAGTGGCTGCAGTAGTCTCTCTTTTTCATTGAGCAGAACCCTACATATCTCAGGAGAAAGCTTCTATAGGGCAGCACTAAAAAGTTCAAAGTGGCGTTTCCAGGAACCGTGGCCTGGAGATCACTCAGGAGGGGTGTAGCTTTCAGCGTCCTGCAGGGAAGGGCTGAAGGGTGGCGGAGTTCTCACTGCTCACTTTGCACCTCTTTCCTTGTAGACTTTCTCTCTCACGCTGCCTGTTCCTCTCGCTCACCGTCTGCATCTCTCAAGCAGTCGTCTTACTCTCACGCTCTGCCTTCCGTGAGCTGTTTGACTTTCTCCGACTCTATTTGCCTGTCTCGCAAACTCTTTGCTTTTCTCCCTCTCACAATCTGTCTTCATCGTTCTGTCCATCCGCCTGTCTCCCTTGAGCAACTCACACTGGCTGAGATGGGAACTTCATAGTCGTGCTGTTAAGTCACTTCATTAAAGTTAAACAAACAAGCGGCTAGAAGCTCCGAGAGGTAATGTGATATTCAGCCCAATATCATGAATTCAGATTATTATTTGGGCTAAAGTGAGTTTTCACCACACATTTCTGCCAGTGCATAATAAAGAAACTGTGGCTGTCTGCGGATCATTCCAAGAAAAACATTGTTTAGCAGGCCAGTGATTGTGTACTGACAGGCAGGAGTGGTTCCCTGGGAAAACTACGCTTGTAGGTGAATTGAACAGTTGGTGTGATGGAAAAATTGTGATGGTGCAGACAAGAGGAGAGATATTGTTGTTGCTCCCACACATTTTTTGGAGATCTCCTGTTTCTAAAAAACCTCCGAAAAATGTATCGTCAGTGTAACGCGAGGCCTTAAAGCTGACAAAACGAAAAATATTCAGCTGTCTGTGGCTCTAAGTACCCCACTTGAATCGAAAGGGTCACACAAATTTTAATACCTCAGACAACCAGTGCATGACCCCTAAACACAATCTCTCTCTTTCTATATCTCTCCCTCTCTTCCCCCAGCTGCAGAGTTTAGGAGTGTTGGTGGGAGGACGTTGTGGCTAAGCTTCCCTCGAGCGCTGGCTGCAGAGCCAGCGGGAGCATCCGTCCCCTTTCTCTGTTGTTTTTGGCACGGGACGCCCGGTCCCTCCCCTGCTTGCACTCCCTCAGCCTACAACCCCCAACCTCTGCCTGTTACCCCAACGTCCCATATTCATCCCCACACACAGCTGTAGCACTCTATGTGACCCTGACTGTCATCGCACACACACCAACAAACACGCAGTAATATAACTCAAGTTCATATAAATAGTCAAGTATGCTGATAACTAAGTATTTCACTTTGATTCATAGCATGCTGGTACACACCAACAACGTAAGTTACTGCTTAACTTATGATGCATCGTTGGAGAACTTAACTAGCAAGTTGCGACTGTTTCCCGAAACTGTGATAACATAGTTGCACGTCTGTCATTTGAACCAAGTTGGTTCAAGAATAGGGACTTTCGCACATGAGGAATGTTTTCATAGTTCCTATAACTATTGGTAGAAGTACCGCTTTTTGGAGTGTTTGGACCGCAGGAACTGGGAACAATTTTAGTTATAGGAACACCTTTTTGGGGGACTAAATTTAATCCTACTTCATAGTAGGGTCTAACCATAGACCGTAAAAAAAATGGACGACACAACTTCATTGGCTTCCGCTGATGAGAGTTGAAGCCTCCGGAGGCCCGCACATGGCGATGACAACTAGTGACTTCGGGACCGGAATCTGCACGGTAGAGACTTGGTAGTAGAGCAGCGATATCAAAAGCCCGCCCACACTTTTGCAGATACAGAACAAATCCAGGGGGGGGGGGGGTGGCTTCAAGGCACGTAGGCTTCAGTTTCTGAGAGACGTGGCCAAAGCCGATTCAAAAGACCGCTGTTCGTCAGCTTTGTTTACGAGTAGCACGCAGAACCTCCGCAACTCTGCCGTGACGTGCCATCATTATGTTAAGCCCGCCCACCGACTCTATACATGCTGTGATTGGCCTGACCAGAGGTTGTTTTTTCCAGCTCTCAGGTCTACCGAGAGTTGCTAGACTACACTCGCGGCAAAATACATTTTCTGCCGCTAGGGTGCGTCTAGATTTCTAGGCTAGGTCTAACCCAGAACAATAGGCAATGGCGCAAGTGTACGTTGATTGGCCAAACGAATGCCATACAAAACACCGGCACCAGCCATTTTTTAAAATACATGTAAATACACGTACTTACTCCATGAACGTGGAAAACAGTGATGGACTGACGCAGAAGTTCAGGCACTCCTCAACCGATCATGGTGTCCTCCATCCACCAGTTGTATGTTAAAAGCCGCTCTTAAATGATGTCGCTGTCGGCCCGCTTACGTCACTTTAGAGTTTTCTCTGGCGGTGCAAATGCAACCAGGAAAAATGGCCCCAGGGGAAAATTTTTGTTCTTAGTTGACCGCCCAGGTGGCTAGTTCCTATAACTGATTTCCTATAACTACCCGGTGCGAAAGCCCCTAATATAGGACAGGTGTTAATGACGTCGCATGCAGAAGGTGGAGTAGTAACTTCAGCTAATGAATCAATTCAAGATTACAATTATTGTAATTTTTAAAAGTTAATTTAGAAAAAAAAAAAAATACTATGGCAGTCAATAGCTACTGTCAACTGTTTGGTTTACCAAATTTCTTCAAAATAACTTTTGTGTTCAACAGATGAAAGGAACTCATACAGGTTTGGAACAACTGGAGGGTGAGTAAATGATGGAATAATTTCAATTTTTAGGTGAACTTTCCCAGTCAATGGAAATAAAAACATTTTCTAAATTACTTGTCATAACACAAAAGGTAAAATTATTCAAAGTACCCCAAAAAATACCACAGTGTGTGTGTGTGTGTGTGTGTGTGTGTGTGTGTGTGTGTGTGTGTGTGTGTGTGTGTGTGTGTGTGTGTGTGTGTGTGTGTGTGTGTCATGGTAAACCCTACATTATGGGGACAAAATATCCCCATAAAGATGGCAATATCCTGGGGAACTTTTTTGGTCCCCATGAGGAAAATAGCTTATAAATCATACTAAGTGATGTTTTTTTGGAAATGTAAAAATGCACAAAGTTTTCAGTGATGGGTATGTTTAGGGTTAGGGGATAGAATATACAGTTTGTACAGTATAAAAATAACTATGTCTTTGGAAAGTGGTGCGTGTATGTGTGTGTGGTCTGCAATGACATTCTGAGTAATGATTTGGACTGGAATGGAGCAACTCAGTGGCCCCAAGAACATTAAAACAATGGAACAGTGTCTAATCTAAAAACATAAAGCAGATCATGGGCCTCATACTGATTTATTGTATAAATATAAATTCAGCAGTTTAACACAAATTTGATTGAAAATGGCTCAGAATTTTAAAATGGTCTTGAAAAATGTAATTTACTATTTTTTTTAAAAAAAACTCTTTCTGTGTTTTTGCGTATTGTTGACACGATGTTATGAACAACCAGTCAGTAATGAATGACTAAGAAGTTGGAAAGTCAAGTAGGCCTGCACAAAACTTGTTATAAGACGGACATCACTGAAAGTTGTGAAAAGATAATACATAAACATTCTTTTACAGGGCACTGTCACCAAACGCACACGCCTATAGAATAAAGGACGTAATACGAATGCCGTCACCGCTTTCGCAGATTCACCTTTTTGCACTTTACATGGAGACGATAATGGTATTGTTTTCTAAAACTTACATTTTGAAATCTGTTTTCAAAAGTTTGCACTGTTAGGCCCCCAAAACACTGTAGTTGTTTAAATTTACAGCCGGAACGGAACGCATAAGTTTTCCGTTTTTAGTTGAAAACGGTCTTGTGTAATCGGCCCCTTAGACAAAAACATGATTTTCTCAGCCTTTTGTTGCTTTTTTTAATGAAAACTATCCACATTGTTGATAAAAAAGAATGCATTAAGCTAGAATAAATGTTTTTGTATGTTTGTTTAGGTTTTTTGTTTAGTCTCTGTTCTTTCTTTTGACATCACGCAAGGACAATTATAAATACTTTGTTTTCTTGCCATTCTTTTGCCCATTCACAACTCGGGTGAGGTACAGTTGCAAGAAAAAGTATGTGAACCACTTGCAGAACCTGTGAAAATGTGAATAATTTTAACTAAATAAGAGGGATCATACAAAATGCATGTTATTTTTTATTTAGTACTGTCCTGAATAAGATATTTTACTCAAAAAAATATTTACATATAGTCCACAAGACATATTTATTAAAATGACCCCGATCAAAAGTTTATGAACCATTGATTCTCAGTGCTATGTGTGTTGTTCCCTGGATGATCCACGGCTGTTTTTTTGTTTTGTGATGGTTGTTCATGAGTCCCTTGTTTGTCCCGAACCGTTAAACTGCCCAATGTTATTCAGAAAAATCCTCCAGGTCCTGCAAATTCTTCAATTTTCCAGCATCTTTTGCATATTTGAACCCTCTCCAGCAGTGACTGTATGATTTTAAGATCTATCTTTTCACACTGAGGACAATTGAGGGACTCAAACACAACTATTAAAAAAGGTTGAAACATTCACTGATGCTCCAGAAGAAAACACGATGCATTGAATTTGAAGATCAAGCTAAATGGAACTTAATTTGTCTTCTGGGAAGCATGCAAGTATATTCTGTTGCTTCTGAAGGGCAGTACTAAATGAAAAAAAGAAGATATTTAAACAAAATAAACATTTGGACATCATCCTCCTGTTCAAAAGTTTTCACCCCCTGCTCTTAATGCATCGCGTTTCCTTCTGGAGCATCAGTGAATGTTTAAACCTTTTTTAGTAGTTGTGTTTGAGTCCCTCAATTGTCCTCAGTATGAAAAGATGGGTCTCAAAATCATACAGTCCCTGCTGGAGAGGGTTAAAATATGCAAAAGATGCTGGAAAACTGAAGAATTTGCAGGACCTGGAGGATTTTTCTGAAGAACATTGGGCAGTTTAACTGCTCAGGACAAACAAGGGACTCATGAACAACCATCACAAAACAAAAAAACAGCCGTGGATCATCCAGGGAACGACACAATATTGAGAATCAATCGTTCATAAACTTTTGAAAAGGGTTATTTTAATAAATTCAGCAATTTTTTTGTGTTGTGGACTATATGTAAACATTTTTTTTATAAAAAAAAATCTTATTCAGGACAGTACTAAATAAAAAATAATGCATTTTGTATGATGTCTTTTATTTTGTTATAATTATTCACATTTTCATAGATTCTGCAAGTGGTTAATTTTTCTTGCAACTGTAAAATTGGGCAAACATTTTTTTGGCACTGGTGATTCAAAAGCTGTGCTGGAAACAGCCTATATGCTTTGAGGTAAAAACACATTGGCTTCTTTTTACTCGTGACCTTTTTTCCATCCTGCAAATATTTATTGACATGCATGCACTATATTTTGAACTGCTCCCTCAACAATTCTTGTTTGCTTGTTTGGCTCAGGTCTCCTTAGTCCATCAGGAAGAATGCAAACTGCATTTGTAATGCACAAAATCACCATGCTCCACTTCTCTGTTGGTAATCCAACCCAAGTGTGCCGCACAAGTCCTGAAAAGTGAAGCCAAAATGTTTTGATCAGGTGGCTAGATGCAGTATAGCTCATCAACCGATGATAATTCCTGATAATCTACTCACCCCCATCTCATCCAAGATGTTCATGTCTTTCTTTCTTCAGTCGAAAAGAAATTAAGTTTTCGGAAGAAAACATTCCAGGATTTTTCATCATATAATGGTTTTCAATTGCAACCAAAATGCTGAAGGTCCAAATCAATGCAGTTTCAAAGGGCTTTGAAGTGCTTCAAATGGTACTGCGCGATCCCAGCTGAGGAATAGGTTCTTATCTAGCAAACACCCTTTAGCAAAAACACTAAATTTTGAACTTCAAAATCGTCCTATATCTTTATTTTACCTTTTTTTTTTTTTTTTTTTGCTAAAGGGCGTTTGTATTAGTCTCCACATGAGCGCTTTGTAAACACGGGGGCGGTACCTACGTCTTGCATGACCGTTCTGACGTGATTACGTCATCCTAGCACCTCGCAGAGCTGCGCAAGATGAACAATTTATAAAAACTATATTCATTTTTATTAAACAATGTTTTAATGACAGATCGTTTGGCTAGATAAGACCCTATTCCCAAGCTGCGATCACGCAGTTGAAGCGCTTCAAAGCCCTTTGAAACTGCATTGATTTGGACCTTCAGCATTTTGGTTGCAGTTGAAAACCATTATATGATGAAAAATCCTGTAATGTTTTCTTCCGAAAACATAATTTCTTTTCGACTGAAGAAAGAGATGGGGGTGAGTAAATTATCAGGAAATTTTCATTTTGGGGCGAACTAATCCTTTAAGTCCGGAACACACCAAGCCCGACGGTCGGCCGTTCGGCAGTTTTTCACCATCAGCTGAAGTTGGTCCTTGTTGGCTTTTTTTTGGCCAATTCAACGTGTCGAATCGGCGTCGGAGCTTGTCAATCAGTCAGGCCATCTGATCAGTCTAATTGGATGTTCAGGCTACTGCCACCTGCTGGTACGGAAAGGTATTTTCTCTTACGTAGGCACAGAACGGACGTGCTACTTGGCCGCCGGGTGTCGACGCCAGACGGCTTGGTGTGTTCGACGCCAGTGTGGTCTTGGACTGCATAGCAGCTTTCATTGGCCTAGGACTGCCCAAGAGGCTGTGAAAATGTAAAGTCAATGTCCTTACAATATCAGACCGGCATGCAATCAATAAACAATTTGCAACAATGGCACATCAGCCTCCAAAAAAATGGGAAAATAAAGCATTTAGTTGATCCTGATCAGCACTCATTCTCACAGTTGTAAACACAACGGCCATGAGAAGGTTCGACTTTGTTTCCAAGCGGACTGTCAAAGAACACATTTCCTGGAAATCCTGTAGAATGCAACCAATCAGATGACGACTTCAAAAGTGTTTTCCATTTTGTGTGCCTTACGTATCAGCCGTTGAGCCAACGGTCTGTGGGCGTGACGTCTGAGGCTGAGACTAGCCACATCCAGACCAGCACAGCCCTCCACACTGAAAGCACTCATTCATAGTCCAGTCCTCAGATCCAGACAGACTAGATCTGTTTATGTTCATCCTCACCTCTCTAATCTTCACCCGTATCCTCTCTCTTTTTTGGTCCAGACAGGTCCTATCAAGAGCCGATATGTTGTCTGGAGTCTGCCTCCCATCATGGCGTTAGTTCATGAGAATAAACCCAAGCACTCCAGCAAACAGCTCTCTGAAGAAAATTACCTTATTTTCGGTGTTCTATTGCGCAAAATATCCCTATAAATGACTTTCAAGTATACAATAAGATGATAAAACAACTTGGTTACTATAGGACATCATAAGAAAGGGATGGATATGCTTGAGCAGAACCCCCTAAAGAGCCTTCAACATTTTGAAATCAAAGCTTTTTCCTCCGCTTCAAGAACAGTTGTTGATGAGGTAGCAGTGTATTTAATAGTCTATATAGTAATACATGCAGACGTACAATGTTGATGGCTTGTTTCAGGACATGACAGGAGTAAAGGCCCAAAGAGACCTGGATGTTCCTTTCACAGCGTGGCTAATACATGATAATGCAGTCATTGGTCTGGCTCTAGAGCAGTGCTGGATCTGGCCTTGTACTCAGTGCAGCGGGAAGAGCTGTAAAATATCAGATTCTTGGACGTCTCGATATTTGAGTCAGAGTGTGAATCATCATCACATACTTAGTGCAAGTCAAAATCCTCACTCACTCTGCAGTCCTGTGCAGGGAAATCGATTATGTGCCACGTGTGTGGCGTTAGATGTATAATGTGAATCCAGGATCTGACTTTTAAGAGACCCAGGGAGCTGAAACAAGACTGCACAAACATTGGACTGAGCCGAACCAAAATCCCCTAACGTGTTTATCAATTCCCCCGCCCTAGCTTCACAAATTGTGCAACAACTTTAAATTATGCAAGAGGTGAATATTGGACATCACCAAGATAGTTTATGTCCCCTTGGTAGGGCTGTAACCCAAGTGTTATTAGGGTTATCGGCTGGTTGTTGAAAGACCTTCGGATATACTAGTGTGTGTTGTGCTCTGTTGTCCCTGGATTAGAACATCACAGGGTGGAAATGTAAGACAAGAGTATTTGTTTCTGTCTTGAGATCTTTCTGGATGATTTGACATTATCAGGTGAGCTGTGAAAATGTAAGTAAAAAAAGTTATATTGGATACCAGTCTTCTGATTGATTTCAAGATCATTTGTGTCTTTATTCTGATTTAGTCCACAGCCAATTAAAGTCAAGCTCTTGTAATTCTAGTATTATCACTTTGGAATGAACAAACTACATCAACCAGAATATCACGACCTCTGGTGGAGAACGTTTATCAGTTCACTTTACATAAACAAAACTATACAATTACAAATCTGTGCAGTGTTACAGTGGATAGTACTTTATTTATGTGTTAAAGAAATATATACTGATCATTTTGCACTTGACATGTTTAGGTTTTATGTCTTGGTTTGGGTTTCAAATTGTTCTCACAAGTGAAAGGCACAATCAAGATAGATTATGTAATATATTTCATGGAAATTACTGTATATACACTCTAAAAAAATGCTGGGTTGTTTCAACCTATGTTTGGGTCAAATATGAACAAACCCAACCGTTGGGTTTAAAAAATGTCATAAAAAAAATATTTTAGTATTTTCGAGAGTGTACACAGGCTGAATTCAACTTATTTGAATATTAAAATATTATTATGAATTATATATATTTTTAGACATAGTTCTAAAAATCTGGTTGCTTTAAAATGTTATGTTCATTGAAATAAAAAATACAACGAAAGAGATTGGTATAATAAACAGAAACTCAAAATTATCTAAGTTGATTTGCTGTTGAATTTTTTTTTTTTTTTTACAGTGAATGTAGGCCTATAATTCATAATTAATTTCTAAACACAAATCAAGCTGAACCTGAATACTTTATATAAACCGGTTCTTCAGATAGGCTATGTGTTAAAATGTTGACATAAGTTTCATGTTTCACTGGACTATTTTGTAATGTTTTCTCAGAGGCGAAATGTTGTCGTGGTCGTTGTGATTTTGGCTCAAACAAAATATTTTATTTTTCAATAACCGAATTAAGTTATAATTCCACAGGAAATACCGAGTTGATTCCAAAATGCTGTGCATTGTTTTAAAATCGAATCAAAGCACAACGAATCATTTCAGTTAGTTGAGCGTGCAATCGTTATTTTCTTCTATTCACCAAAGAACTGTCAGACTTGACAAGGAAAATATCTTGAGTTTAAAAGAAAAGTTCCCCCCACCCTCCTTCTCGCGTCTTAAGCCTTCTTGGCCAATCATCTCTCTCCTCACAAACACTTTACCAGACTATAAGAACTCCCCAACTGTTTCCTTTCAACCTAACTCAAAGTTGCTTGGAATCCTGGATACCTAGTTAGGCTACTTCCTCCAGAATAAGTAACGTACGCGTGGAATTGTATTTCACCCTCATGAGGGAATAACGTCTACATTCGCACGCGCTTTCTGCAGTCTTGAGCGAGATGCCCGAAGAGCCCGCGCGAGACTCCTCCAGCTCCCCCGTGTCTCCCGCGGACAGTCTCAGCAACAGCGACGGAGAGCCCGACAGGCCACCAAAGAGAAGCGGGAGAAAAAGACGGTCGAACAGGAAAAACGGGGAGGATTCCGATAGCTCGACCCTTGGGAAAAGGGGGAAAAAGTCTAGCAACAGCAGCAACAGCCCCCAGTCTTTCGAGGAGCTCCAGACACAGCGCGTGATGGCGAACGTGCGCGAGCGACAGAGGACGCAGTCGCTCAACGAAGCGTTTGCGTCTTTGCGCAAAATCATCCCAACTTTACCATCCGATAAACTGAGCAAAATACAGACGCTGAAACTCGCCGCCAGGTACATCGATTTTCTCTGTCAGGTTCTACAGAGTGACGAGCTGGACTCCAAGATGGCAAGTTGTAGTTATGTTGCTCACGAGCGCTTGAGCTACGCGTTCTCGGTTTGGAGGATGGAGGGCGCTTGGTCCATGTCTGCATCTCACTAGTGCGCAGGGAAACTTTTCTTGTTTTTGTTTTCAGATGGTACGCTTTTACAATATCCCTCGCCTTTAATGATGTAGCATTGTGAACAATTAAGTAAGCTCTCTCAAAAACCTTTACTTAATTCTAGACGTTTAGGCACAAGTTGTAAAGCCAGATAATTCAGAACGGCTGGATTTGTTTACTAGCAGTATGGCTTTATTTTGACTATCTTCCTCTCTTTTTCGAGCAATAGAAATAATAAAGATTGGTCAAAATGTATAGCTTGCATCTAAAAAGTTGCTAAACAGCTACTGCATTATGCAGGCTAATGCAACTGAGCTTGTTTACTATCAGCACGGCCTATTGCAGCACATCATTTCCACAATCGATTAGAATTTTCTCAGAACAAGGGGTTTCTGTAAATAATGTTTTGCCTATAGCAAATATTGTCCCGCCTAAATCATGCTATTATTCGCAGGTGAGAGCCACGAACTTGGAAAACACGAGGACCAATGCGCAGACACAATGCTAGATTCCTTCATAATCTTGGGGAAAACGGCAAATGTTCCAACAGAGGTCATGGCTATTATCGAGAGAAGGCCACGGACAGCGATTTGTTGCGCGTGCGCTGCATATGGACTTCCTCGCGAGTGTTATTATTGACGACGAATGTTGGAAATGTGTGCATATGCATGTTTTTTTTGTTTGTTTTGGTTTTTTTTTAGTTTGAAGATTCTGTGGTGCATAACTTTCTTGGAGAAAGGGAAATTGCATCACAATGACTGTCGATGAATTGACGGGGAATGAAGCCTCTAGTTCGAATCCTGTGCAAAATATAAAGTTTTAGTACAATTCTATTTATTTATTGATGACACACTTTTTTGAAATGAAGGCAAATGTATCCTGTGTCGAAATGCATTCTTATTTTTTGTTACTTTTGTAAATAAATGTGTATTTCTGCAATAAAGATGCCCTTTAAGAAATATTCCACGTTAGTATAAGAGTTTATTCATTTATATTCGATTAGGAAACATTAAGGAGGGGTAAAAAAAATAATAATACAGTAAATACACAAGTTTGTTTACTGACATGAAAAGCAAACCAGAAACAAAATATGTTCAATTAAATTGAAAAATGAAAAACAATAGGTATGTGTAGCCTACCTTTAGTTAAAAAAAAAAAAAAACGAGGTGCCAAATTTTTATAAATACAAGATTATTTTGTAAAATGGAATGTAAGAGAATGTAATGTTTTGAATGTAATGTTTTTTTTTTTTTTTTGGAATAGTCTTTAACAAATAAGACTGCGGTGGAATATTGAGTTTTATTCCTGTTGCTCTGACTAATTCTGGCTTGTTTTTGGCTGACATTCATCTAAAATTTCTCTAAGCGTTATGAACGTATATGTTCAACAATGTACTGTCAGTTCATCTGAAAGAATACAAAAGGGAGGATGAGGGGGAGGGGGGGCGGAGGACAAGGGAACAGGTTTGGATTCTTTACATGTAGCCTACAACTCAAATTTAAAAAGTTGAAACTCTGTTTTTACAGTTGCACTAATATCATCGGTTTCATCTATAGAGCTTCACAAATACACACGTGCGTCATAGGGTCAAATCTCCAGGGACTGAAATGGATGTATAGCCAGAGGCTGCTCCAAAAATACTGTGTGCAGGAAAAACGCAAGCTACTCACACGTTTTGTCTGTGTAGTGTTGTTATGTTGTTGTCCAGATTAATTTGTAAAACAACAACAAAAAGAGCATTGCACATTTTTAAAAGTAGCCCGTGTAATTAAATTAAATGGATAACATCGAATGATTAATATAATATAAATGAATAAAGTTGAAAAATGCGTTTTATCTTGCTATAACAAAGGCATGTGAGATATTTTTTCGTAACGTCCGTATTTGGCGTTAAATAATATACGTAATGTACTGTCAGTCGCCTTTGGTTTTATATGAAGTCTGGGAAAGTTTTTTGGAAACATGGAATATTTGAAATAAAAGCACGTGCACGTTTGAAGGTGTGTAATTGGATTTTGAGGCATGTGTGGAATTCCCAGATGTCTATGAAATTTAAGCTGCCTTCAGCAGGACATGGGAAGGTGGGGATGAAGCTGGCCTGTATGCTGAGCAGCTGTAACGTTAACCTAAATAAAACCCCCTTGAGAGACATACAAACAAAAAAAACCCGATACGAATAATTTATTGTGGACAATTTTTCTAGGTGCTCTAATATTGTTTTAGCCTAATTGAAAGTGCACGTCTCATTTCTACATAAACGTTATGAAGATTCTAGTGTACTTCAGGAGAAAACTGGAACAAAGTTTGAATTCATTTCCACTTGTACGGCATTTGGCAGATGGATGTTAGAGGCACACGAATGAAACTTATTTTGAACAGATGTTAGCATTTTAGAGTCACGTGAATTGAACAGATGTTCAGATGTTGAGGTCCGCCTTTAAATAGACTATACTGAAAATCTTAGAAACAAAGCGTTGGCTTTTCTTGAAGGAATAGAGCGCGTGGAGAGACGCCGCTTGTCCTCGGAGATTCGAGGTCTATACGGTGATTTCTGTTTTTTGCTCTAAATCACGAGCCCGTGGGATCCTATGTCGAGAAGAACGCGCGTGGGAGTTTCCCAAATAAAGAAACCCGTGTAGAATTGCTGTTCTAACAGGTACTGTACATGATGGAGCTGCTTATCCAACATCATTGTGCATATCTTTGACTTTTGTTTGTTTGTTTGTTTGTTTGTTTTTACGCTCGGTCGAAACGTGAGTTTATGGCCTAGCCTACTTGTCTAGAAAGCCAGACATAAGAATATATTTATAAATGGTACGCTAATACTTTTACACTTACTTAGCCTAGCTTTTCGGATAATTATGATGTTGTGTCGCATCACAGATTAGGCCTACTTTTATTATGACCCGATAATGATCTTTTGACACGTGAAGCTGCTATGATGTCAGTGCTAACCCCGTTTGATCAGCTTTCCTGAACGTGCCTAAATATGCAATATGCTGTATTGTTTTGACTGTTATTTTGAATAGGCTATTAAACATATTATTAGGTCATTTATAAATATGGAATTTCAGATCTTAGGCTACACAAACAAAAGTTCTTCTATTTGCCGAACCAATTTCGTGGGTTGCGGAGTTCTTAAAAATAATCTATAGGCTAAAAAGTAGTTCTTTGTTCCGTGCAAACCGAAATGATCGAAATAATACGTAGGCTATTCCAAAAAAAACGAGGCGAACATTTATGTAGGGCTAAAAAAAAGTCAAAGCGAGCACTTGTTCATTTACACAGCTGGCTCGCTACGTAGTAGCTACAGCTACAGCTCAAC
Organism: Gobio gobio; assembly: GCF_949357685.1. Taxonomy (NCBI): domain Eukaryota; kingdom Metazoa; phylum Chordata; class Actinopteri; order Cypriniformes; family Gobionidae; genus Gobio; species Gobio gobio. The sequence continues at coordinate 20,486,139 of NC_137108.1, read as the reverse complement.
AACTGCTGGCAATTCACTTTATGAAGGAAAATAATTTTCCACTAAAACGACAAGCAGATCTTCTGCTCCTGGAAACAGGTGCAAACTTGGAGAAGTAGCTGCAATCATTTTGAAATCAAAGCGTTCAAAAACTGATGCCACCCATAAAAGTTTACTGGATGCGCCGACAAAGGCCTACTTCTTCTTTCAATAAAGTAGCACCTTTTTTTTTAGGGCAAAAAAGACACTGTACATGCGTGCGTTGTGATTAACATGTCATTCCAATTTTAGCGAATTATTAACTATTACTATTCCCAAATAGCCTATAACTGTTTCTTTCACTTTAATTGCTGAGCCTGAAAACCATTTTATATTTTTATATGCACGGTTTTAAATGTTTATGTTTTGAATTGTACATTTATTTGACATGCTATAACACCTGTCAGTAGCACTATTAATGATCACTTTTGGACCTTATTTTTATTTGTTTAAACATTTGTGATTATTATACTTGTGCTCGTAAATAAATAAAAGTACTTTTGAAAAAACATTTGTCCTTTTAGTTTCTAAAAGGTTTGGGCTCTTTAGACAGAGGGACATTACTTCAGAGCGGTATAATAATGTGGAGATGGTGCAGGGTTACAGTTATGCTCAGGTCAAGGTTTGTTCCTGGGTAGAGCAAGAGTTAGGGTTATATAAAACAGATACTGCAGGCCGCCTACACCTTAAAATCTGATTTCCTATCTGAGCAAAGTGAATTCATTCAATTTCAATAATAGGCTACACTTATAATAATTTAAGAGCAAAACATCAGGTAATAAATCTTAAATATAAAAGTGGTCAAATGGTATGTTGGTTGTCAGGATTATTTTATAATTATTGTGAAACTGATTACTTCTGTAAAATACCTAAAAGCAAACCTTATTTTGAACCGATTTGATAATTTACCACAACTGTGAAATGCACAATTCATGGTAGTTCATGTTTATCCAGATGATGAAACGGTCAAAAATATTTCACTGTGTAATATACATATCGGATGTTAAGATGTTTTAACTGTTTTATATATATTAAAACAGGCTTACACCTTAAAACATCTTAACACATATATATATATATATATATATATATATATATATATATATATATATATATATATATATATATATATATATATATATATATATATATATATATATATATATATATATATATATATATATATATATATATATATATATATAGTATTACTTAGTTACTATTAACAACGACTTTTGCCTCAATAAACTCCTAATTACTGTTTATTAACAGTTAGTAAGGTAGTTGTTAAGTTTAGGTATTAGGTAGGATTAAGGGATGTAGAATATGGTTATGCAGAATAAGGCATAAATATGTGCTTTATAAGTACTAATAAACAGTCAATATCCTAGTAATATGCATGCTAATAAGCAACTTTATATAGTGAGAGTTGCTGTTACCATAGTTTTTATACCATACATCTTTAAAAGCTTGTAAAAAAAAAAGCATGATCAAATATTATAAACCGATTATGCTCACAAATGATAAATGAATTGTCACTAATGTTGTTTAATTGTATGTGATTTCATATAGGAGGGCAAAAACCTACGGGCACATTATGGGTCTTTTCATTACAAAATCAAAGTGCAGTTAAAATGGGGAATAAAAAATGGCCCTTCTTTCCTGCCTTTGAGAATGCTATCACTTTCACTGAGAAAGCTGACATCCTTTAGCTTTTTGGGAATGAGAAAAGATCAAGTGTTGCAGCCTGATGGTAGTCAGATTACAGTTTGGTTGCATTTGGCCTATAGCTGCAAGTGTTGCATTAAGAGTGACAGAGCATCAAAAGTCCCCTTTCAAACTCATTCAACAAAGAGAGCGCTGAACCCCCATGTTTACGGAATGCTTAGCACACGCCACCCAGGGAGCAGACAAGACACGCATCATGCTGCCGCTAGGGGATACACAATGATGTCACACACAGGAAATGGCTGGAGAGACTTGGCACCTCGCGGTGGTTGGCCCAGCATCCACTGGCTCAGGAGGGCTGCTGTGAAAATAAACAGGCAATCAGAACACTGCACGAGAAGTACACAAATCCATTGTGGTGTTGCATGAATAATAAAGGCAGAGTTTTCATATCTAGAGAACTGTTTATTTGTGCAATCTGCTTGTCCATAAATAGACTTGTCTTTTGCAGGACGGATAAACAGAACGTGGAAGTTAAAGCAGTTTTTGCCCTGCTTTCAAACTTTCCTGGTAATGTTTAGTGATGTTTACTGGATGCTCAGCCGAAAAAGAATACAAAACAATTTGATTCGTAAACGAGCTTAAGAAATACATCCTGGAAGGCTGGATGCCGATTGGACCAACAATATCATTTTAAGCTACAATAAATTGTACCTAATCCTATAATCATGTTTTTACCTAGTACATTTACTAAGGAATAGGTCTTCCAAAAATTAAGATTTAACCTTGTGCCTTTTCAAAATCTTATCATTTTCTTCCATCTGTGGAACACAAAAGAAGATATTTGATATGTCTCAGCTGTTTTTGTCCATACAATGCCAATTGTGTCCAAAGGTTTGAAACAGTGATCTACTAATGACACTGTAAACTAAAACACTGTAAAAATAAAAAAGGTGGCTGCCTTAAATTAATTACAATCAATTTGGATGTGTAAGTCATTTCAACTTAAATTACATTAAAAATGACTTGAAAAAATTGAGTTGAATCTTGTATAACAAAAAAGTAGAAAATTGCTTAACTTATTTTGATGAGTTAGAGGAATGTAAAAACAGGTTGTCATAACTTATTGATCATGTATTTTTTTACGGTGTATGGCAACATTTAAATACCAGTAACATCAGTAACATCAAACCAATAACGTTTAAAAAGTAATGGTTGCAAGTTAAAAATTCTAATTTAATGTTTTAGTTAAAACATTTAAGTCGCAAACATTATTTTGTGGAGTTCTGTTGACACAATTATGTTGATCATTACATCAACTTAATATCATCTGTAATTTCAACTCAAATTTCTGCGTTAATTGGCTTTTTTAAATTTAGGTTGTAGCAACTTAATGAAATTGTCTTGAAATTAGGCAGTGGATTTCCAGTTCCCAGCATGCTTTGCATAGGACTGGATAAAGAGAATAAATGTTGAAATGAAGTGTTAATTTGTTTGTTTTTAGTGAAGGGAAAGACCTGTTAGTGTTTAATGCTGTACTGTTTCTGTAATGTTGAAGTTTTTGTGGTTACCATTGTGCTAAAGACACATAAAGATAAAAACTACATTGACTCTAAGCAATGATTGCGCCAGTAACAAGTAATATCTTACTTGTTCATTAAATATATAAGTTATGTTAGCATGTGCTATGCTAGCTGTTGATTTGAACGGAAAGATTAATTGGTTTCAGGGCTACAACGTTAGTAGTTGGAGTGACTTAATTTTTTTTAACTTAACTTAAAAATTTGTGTTTATGCTACAAATGATTAAGTTCCTCTAACTCAATGTAGCTTGTTGGTTGAACGTAAATTCACTCAAAGTTGTCATAACTTAAAAAAATGTATGCAAACTGTTGCGTTAATCTTTTTTGTTGACTCAACACATTATTATTTTAGAGAGCGAGTTGATCAATGATTTAATTTGACTGACTTTTGGACCCAATTGACTTTCATTGAATGGACAAAATCAGCTGCAAACATGCGTTAAAATATCTTGATTTGTGTTCCGCAGATGAAAAGAACAGCATGAGGATGAATAAAGGATGACAGAATTTTTATTTTTGGATGAATTACTCCTTTAATAACATCAATGTATTGTTCATTTATTCGTAGCAGTACTGTTACTTATAGCGTTTGTTATTTCAGTGAATTGGTCATTTAGTTTTGTTCAACAAAGTGACAAAGCAATCAGATTCTGAAATTTTATCAAGCAGTTCATATTGTATCACTTAACACCAGTAAAATACCCCAATCTGGGTTCAACCTGTTACGAATAAATATGCCTAGTGCCTAGTGAAAATACTGCTAAATGCATAATACAATCGCAGCTCTGGCATGAAATAACGCCATTGTCAGGCAAAAGAAAAGAGAACTGAACGTCAACTTTCATGAAGGAGACTGACTCATTACAATGGCCAACTTTCTGACAGCCCCGTTAAGTAAACACAAGTCCTTTCAGACATCTTAAAGCTTCTACAGAGCACTTTGTTAATACCCACAGATGTCAAATGAATGCACTTTTCCAGAATCATTTACTGGAGCAAAAAGTGAACTCTTAGGTATGTTATGATTGGCCCGTTATTAAAGCTCTGCATCTCATGGTATTTTAGCTTGCCTTGAAATGTTCAGTACTAAGGAATCTTTCAGAGACAATGTGTGACTGATGCTCCTATACCAGTCAAATGGCCTACGTCACTTTCTCCGGCCCAGGGGCAATCACCCTAATGACACCCCCCACTCTCCCTCATATGGGGTCGGCTCCTGAACAGCTACTAAGCTTCATAGAGTCATTAACCTGCGCCCACCGGAGCACTGAAACACAGGCCTATTTTCACCGCTATATGAGGAAGATAAGTGATGTGTTGTTTCTTGGGCATTACAATGATTCCCCTTTTCCTTCCTCTGCATGTCAGGAAGCGTAACTGGGGCTAACAAGGCAGAGAACAGCCTTGAGGTTAAAACAGGAGGGTCATTTTCATTTAACCTCAATACAAGCATGTTTTGGCAAAATGCTAATCATTTCACATTTCATGCTTTTATTTTGTAATAAGATAGCTAGAATTTGTATTCTAATCTGGAACTCATGCAACACGACACTGTCAAAAGTTTAAAAACATTACAATTATTTTGAATGTTTAAAAAAAAAAAAAAGTTATGCTCACCAACGCTACATTTATTTAAGCAAAAATACAGTCAAATATTTTTAAAAATTTAACATATTCCGGTGATGGCAAAGCTGAATTTTCAGCGTTATTACTCCAGTCTTCAGTGGCACATGATCCTTCAGAAATCATTCTAATTTGCCGATTTGCTGCTCAGGTAACATTTCTTATTATTATTAATGTTGAAAACAGTTGTGCTGCTTCATATTTGTGACCCTGGACCACAAAACCAGTCATAAGGGTCTATAAAAAAAAAAGTGAGATTTATATATCATCTGAAAGCTGAATTAATAAGCTTTCTATTGATGTATGGTCGAGATAGAACTATTTGAAAATCTGGAATCTGATGGTGCAAAAAAAGCGAAATATTCAGAAAATTGCATTTAAAGTTGTTGAAATTAAGTCCTTATCAATGCATATTACTAATTATATATATATTATATAATATATATATATATATATATATATATATATATATATATATATATATATATATATATATATATATATATATATATATATATATATATATATATATATATATATATATATATACGTGGTAGGAAATTTACTAAATATCTTCATGGAACATGATCTTTACCTAATATCCTAATGATTTTAGGCATAAAAAAAAAAAATCGATAATTTTGACCCATACAATGTATTGTTGGTTATTGCCACAAATATAGTAACATATGACTGATTCTGTGGTCCAGGGTCACATTTTTTTTTAGAAATGTTGATATTTTTTTGAATTTATTAAATTTATTTCTCATTTTTTAAAAGCATTTATTAAATGGAAATCTTTTGGAACATTATAAATGTCTTTACTATCACTTGATCAATTTGATGCTTCCTTGATTAATAACCACAAATTTTTGTATGGTATCATTGTTTCCACAAAAAATTAAACAGCACAACTGTTTTCATCACTGATAATAATAAGAAATGTTTATTGAGCACCAAATCAGCATATTAGGATGGTTGATCATGTGACACTGAATGATGCAGAAAATTCTGCATTATCACAGAAATAAAATATATTTTTAAATATATTAAAATAGAAAACAATACTATTTCACAATAATACTGTTTTTACTGTATTTTTGATTAAATAAATGCAGCCTTGGTGAGCATAAGAGACTTATTTCAAAAATATTAAAAAATAATAACTTTCCAAACATTTGACAGGTACTGTAAATGTAAGATGCAAATCAAAATGAAATATATTATATTAAAAAGTGATGGTTGTATTTTTTAATGAGGGCATGTTAGTCTTATCTGACCTTATAAACAGACCTTCATGTCATTTTGTTGTTGTTGATATGATATAAAAATTATATTTGATATAGTTTTATAAGACCAGCAACTAAGGGTTATATATCTATAAACGTGTGAAGAATGTGTCACATCTAATTGCCCACTAGAAGTTGCAGCACTTGTTATGATCTGTTCTATTTTTAATCTCTCACAATATACTTTTGGCAAAACCAACTCATTAAAATATATATCAGATGTTTTAGCATTTAGACATATAAAACTCAGTTTTACTCTCTATATAAAACATATTTAAAAATCATTTGTTGTCTAGTGTCTAGTTCCTGACCCTGGCTCTGCAGGTCTTTTGAGAGAATCATACTTTCGTCATCGGTTCTGATGAAGCTGACTCAATCTGACGCATTTTTCAGTTCATTTCCCAGCAGGGTGACTGTTATTATAATTCATAGTTCAAGGTGTCACATTTCAGTCCAGCTAATAGAAATCCATAACCTTAGATTCTATAAGAAGCACAAGCAAAATTTGGATTTCAAATGACAAAAGTACATAAATGCAGTAGTAACATTCAAGATAAATAAGATTGGGGGTAGTTGTACCTAACAGCCATTAAACAGCTTAATACAGGTTTTTGAGCTAATTTTAAAGAGTAAAACAAATATGAAGCATTGTAATAGGAAATATTGTAAAATGAAATATTAAATATAGTAATTATTCAACTGTATAAAGCATAGAAAAGGCCTCTGACAACTATCTCCAATAAAAATATGACATCTTGTCCTTTGATTGAACTTCCCTGAGCAACTAGCACTGCATATTGTATAATATCCCCTATATTTTTATTGCCTCTTATGAATTTTCAATAGTAAAAAAGTAAAATTAGAATGTGACGAATCTCATCAATCCTAAGTTTTGATGTGCTATGTGTACAAGGTGGTTCTGTTTCTTATTCTCAGCGGACCTTTGATGTAGTTTCCCAAAAATCCTGCAATGCAATCGGAATTTAGACTGCGTATAATGCATTTTGGTAATGTTGAAAGTCTGATTTTTATTACCTACAGTATAGACTGCTGGTAAAGCCAGCCTTAAAGGAACTAATAATATTTCTATGTGCTCTATCAATGTCTGAGTGATCTCTGCAGGGCAGCTTGTTAGTTAATCTCAAGTCTCTTTGTCGTAACATGGAGGATGACATCAAGCTCTGACTTATCTGTGTGTAAGGGACTGGCGTCCCCGGGGAACTGGCTCCAACCTGCAGAGAGGCAAACCATGTCGCTTGTGACCCGGGTACTAAATCAAGTTCAAAGCATCCCACGGCATGCTCGCAGGTATTGTGTTACGCATTCGCTGTTGGGATCTGGTCAGCCTGCCTTATGTTTGGTCAACCCTGGGGTTGCCCCTTTGACTCTTTCTCACAGCTTGAAGTGTGCGGAGTGACATTTCTACAGGCAGGAAATACTCAATTAAACCTTAAAGGAATATTTCAGATTCAATACAAGTTAAGCTCAATCGACAGCATTTGTGACAATGTTGACTATCACAAAAATTTACTTCAACTTGTCACTCCTTTTCTTTAAAAAATATCTGGGTTACAGTGAGGCACTTAGGGAAGTGAATTACCCATCCGTAAATGTTAAAAATATTCACCATTTTGATTGTAAAGCCACAAGATGTAATGCATGTTAACATGATTTCAGTGTGGAAAACAATTGCATACATTTACATTAACTTTTTCTGTTACACTACCATTCAAGATGAGGTAAGATTTTTAAATGTTACATTTTCAAGAAGTCTCTTATGCTCATCAAGGCTGATTTGATTTGATGAGATTTGACAGTTGACGGTGGCCATTGATGTCATTTTTTTCTACTATGGAAGTCAATGGCTACCGTCAACTGTCTGGTTACCGACATTCTTCAAAATATGTTTTGCGCTCAACAGAAGAAAGAAACTCATACAGGTATACGGAACAACTTGAGGGTGAGTAAGTGATGACGAAATTTTCATTTTGGGGTGAACTAGACTGAGGTCTGCACTTGTGTGTTTTTTAGGCCAAGCTGAGGGCCTTTGTCATTTTGTCTTGCTATTTTAGGTGTCATTGAGAGCCATGGAAGGCGCCTATAACCAAAATGTATTATAATTAAAGTATTAATTTCTTTACCCCAACAAAAATCTTACTGGGTGGTACTTTTCAAGGGTGGTGTATATCTTACTACTTTGTTGCTATGACATCATAATGCCTAAAACAAGCATACAATTTATGGGAAACAATTTTACAGCTTAAATAATACACAAGTTAACTAATGTAAATGCTTTATAAAATTAGCAGCATACATTTTCTGCTTTTAAATCCTCCAAAATTTGGCTCCAATTACCTCTACCGCATTGTAAACCCTAACGCCACATTCACACGGGCCGTCGGCGTCAACGCTTTGCGGAGGGCGTGGCTGAAGCTTGGTGCTGACGCGACCGTCATAGTGACAACAGCTAATCACATTACTTGCCGCTTGGACCACAAAAAGCGCCTTTTTTGACAGCTAGTCTGTGAGACTATTTTGTGTATGAAAATTTATCACTTTAATATTTTATTCCTCATTTGGCAGGGGGATAGCGCCTATTTGAACCACACATGATATGATATGCTGCCTGTCATTCAATGATAAACAGAGTAACGTTACACGGACAGAATACAAGCATGATACATTCCAGATTCTCCAACCGTCTCTGCCACCTCCTTCCAGGCCTGGTCTCTCCAGTTTGTGTCCCGGTATGTAAATAATAATGTGTTGTAGTAAAGATTACCCAACGCAATTATTAGCTTTTCCTCCATTTTAGATCGTTCTTCACTCTTCATTCACTCTTCATTCACCGGTGTTTTAAACGAACGTGATTGGCTAGCGTCTGCTCTAGGATATTTGCATAGGGTGATCTGATTGGATAACGCCTGCGTTGGCGCTTGAAAAGTTGAAAAATCTTCAACTTTTGCCGCTTGCAACGCGAGTGAAGCGACGCAACGGAACCCACAATTCAGTTCGTCAACGCATGACGTCACACATTCAAAGTAAACGAGAAGCGTTGACGCCGACGCCCCGTGTGAATGCGGCGTAACGCTCAAAATGATTAATTTGTTTAATTAAACAAATTAGTTCAAACAAATTCACTTTTATGAGTATTTAGAACTTTCTTTTTCTTTTCAGTTCTCAAAACTGACACATTTTAAGTAATCTGAATTGTTCTATTTGGTTTTTTTTTTTTGTTTTATGAACTTGTTTCTTTTAATTTAGACTAACTTAAAGGGTAACTAAACCCCTGCTCAGAGCTTAACTCCACCCACTGGCAATTTTCAAAAAATGCTGGAAAAGTGGGCAGAGCCCGGCGGACACAGAGGGGATGAACCGAGGGCGGGACTGAGCGGAGGGCGTGCACCTGAGACCTGCAGTGACGGATTGATTGACAGCTGTCTGACTCGCGAGTCGCAAAGATGGAGAATGACTGGAGTGACGCCAGCTTTGCAACAGAGCGGTCATTTCTCCTACCTTCACCTGAAGTGGAGGAGGGTGGATTGTCTGTAACAGACACAAACCCGGAGCCTTATCAATGCGAGCCGCTGCTCAAACTGCTTTAACTCCCGATGCCGACGATGCTAGTGAAGCAGCCGCGCAAGAGAACTGACCTAATCTATCTGCGTCCGCGGCAACCACTTACGTGTCAGGGTTTGAAAGCGCGTCTCATGTATGAAAATTATCTGTACACATGACGGGCGGCAATAATATCGCAAGAAAAGCCTGACGTGTACTGACAACTGCATTATTTAACCGTATTTTCTTCAATACAATGTTAAAGCAAGTATCAGTGAGTTTCATTCATAATGTTTACTTCATGTAATATGACAGTTCATACTGGAGTGAAGCCGTTCTCATCATGTGATTGGGGGAAACATTTCTGAGGGCGTGGTGAGCTCGTGCCAGGGGCGCGGATAGTGAGCCGTTGGAGGTACCATCCTACGTCACGATGTACCACAACGTCCAATAGGAAATTTCAACTGCAGTAGCCACCGTTCAACCTTAAGAGGGCAGCACTTTGGCGGTTTTACACCATATTTTATAGAATTAAAACACTTTATACTCAAATGTCAAAACATTTACTCGAATCAATGAACAGCATTAATAAAGCCCCAGTATTACAGATCATTAACTAAAAAAAGTTGGTTTAGGGTTTAGTTACCCTTTAAAGGGGCAGTGTGTAAATTTTAGCGGCATCTCCCACCGCTCACCACTCCCTTTCCCTAAAGAAGCTACGGTGGCCAACGCAGGACAAAAAATGTCGTTGTTGGAAATAGCAGAGAGTGTCTATAGCGCTCTGTAGAGAAGTTTGTCTCTTTAGGGCTACTGTAGAAACATGGCGGCACAAAATGGTGACTTCACTGTAAGGGGACCCGTGGTGTATGTAGATAGAAATGGCTCATTAAGGTAATAATGTAAGGTCTTTATACACCACTGAAAACATAGTTATGTATATTATATTGCATTTCTGTCAATAGAAACTCATAAATACTACACACTGCACCTTTAAATTTAACCAAAACTGGGCTGGGAATGCCCCATTTTTTCAGTTTTGCCAACTTATTCGGGTTTACAGTGTGTAAGTGCCTCTCTTTGTCCTTGATTTCTGACTATTTTAAAGGAAACAAGGGACAAGTCGAAACTATTTTTGGTAGTATAATCAACATTATGCCACAAATTCTGCCAGTTGAGCTTAATTTGAACCCAAATGATTTCTTTAAACTGTTTCAGCATTTCTCATCTCCTGGCTTGCATATTCAACATTAAAACTCAAAATCCAGTCCGTGAATGTCCAGTGATGACAGCTTGTTGATCACTGTGTTGTCAACACGTGATAAATCCCCGAAAATCGTGAGAATTGCGTAACTCATTGAGAACAAAGCAGGCCCATTAGGTCAACAGCAGTCCATTAGGACTTTCTGCCTGAAATCAACATGTTAAATCTGCCCGCTGGCATCACTATTTTCCGACTGCACATACCACATGTCCGATAAGACGAAACTGTGGGGAAACTAGGTAGAAGAGGCATGGCAGAACGTAACGCTGTTTTAAAGCTCAACTGTCTGGCACCATTGATCGTGTTGATTAGCCTGCCCAAAGAATGTGGACATTCACGAAAAGTGTGGATCGTTCTGAACTGCGCAGTGGCATGGGACAGTAATTACTGCCTTTTCCCTGCGACACACCACATTAACTCTTCATGGGCTGTGGATGAGTGCAAACTACCAGCCTTGAAGGAAAACGCATTTCCAAAACGCCATTCCATCCTCCTTCCTTGCCGTTTCACCAACATTGTAAAGCTGCATGATATGTACAATGATTTATTGGAAAGTTATATTTAAATCATACGCTTAGATTAGACAGATATATGGAGCATTGATTTCAGAGAATAATGCAAATATTGCGTGTTGGGGTTGCTTGTGCATTATATGTAATTATTTTGCAGTTATGATGTTAAGATAAACATGGATTTGCCCTTTTCAATAACTCATCTTAACCATTATTTTCAAGTATTTTCCAAGGTAATTTTTTTAAATGTACAAATATAAAAAATTATTCATTCTTAAATAGGCCTATCATTAAGTTTGAGAGCAACCATATGACAAATTACAACCTGTCTTATTATTTCAATAACTTTATTGACCTTAACACAGTTGTGAGGCTCTGCGGGTGTCCTCTATATGATATAATTACCTTTTTTTCTTTTGCATGTTTCTGCAGGTTGGACGGACAACATGACTTTGGTTTTACAGACACAAGTTTTTCAAAAATTAATAAGCAGTTTTTCGAGAAATAACAATAAAAGATTGAGCCAAACTACTGAAGGTTTTTAATAATGCAAGTCTTTTTTCATTCCGATATCAGGAGAGTTGTAACACCCTGATATTTTTCACTTTATTCCCTCCAAAAATATTGAAATTAATTTTAATATACACTCAAAAAAATGCTTGGGTTTCAACCCATGTTTGGGTCAAATGCGGGCAAACCCAATCATTGGTTTTAAAATGTAAAAATTTAAACAACCCAGCACGAGCGTAGAAGTGTGTAATCATTTGAATGTATTTTTTAATCAGTTAATAGACAGGACAAAAAAATTAGCGTCACATCCTTGACACAAAATAGTTGGAGTAAAAGAACACAGAAACGGAATGTTTTGTTGCACACATTGTTTAACAATTTCTTCCTCTCCACCCACACATGCATTCTTAAACTGCTACCTGAGGACAGAAAGAATGGCCTGGAAATCTTGGAGTCTTTCCACTTTATTCCCATGATCGTTTGCATCTCTTAAAAGTAGCTGCCTGATCACAATCAAGTGTTTTGGACTAGTACATTTACTTTAGCTTCTGTGACGGATGCGATTTGGTGATCTCAGCTTTTAAAATCTCAGATTAAACCAGTTCTGTGTACTCTGGGGTGACCTTTGACACTGGGCCCAAAACCACACGAATACCCCAAGGCACATATAATGGCTGCTTTCCTTCATAATAAAGTCAGCATTAAAGTGCGCAAATTAGAAAAACCACGGCAGCCAAATTAGAAGGCCAACAGCTCTCCGAACACTTTTGCAACTTCAAAAGGTCTGCGAGCTGCAGACTCCATGCAAGGTCTGGCAGAACTGGGCCTGGTTTAAATTAAGAAGCGACTTCCACATGCCTCACAAACGCAAACTCGAGAGAGACAGAAAAAATAATAAAAGGAAAACCAGAAAAAAGTGAGAAAGGTCCCGGGGAAAGCCTCGCTGAACCAGCTCTCTGGATTCTATTAGGGCCAATTATCTTATCTGTTTCATTTCAAAGGCTGACCCAAGGGGCTCAATGGCATTTCAATACTGTGTTCATAAACAGACTGCAGCCTGCCGACTGGGTCATTACAACACTCAGACCCCCTGCCTGGGGTGATCAAATATTTGTGTGCTTTTGTAAATAATGCTTACTTTTTTTTTTTTTGCCTCCCGACAGGAAACAAAGGTTCGGTTTTCGTGCAATGTATTTTCGCTCTGCAAAGCATTTAACTTTTGACATCTGGTACTGATAGTGCACATACATTTATTTCCATACGTTATATTCTGTATAACCGTTTCGAACACAAACAAACGTTTACTGCTTATCTTTCCCCTTATTGCATGTCTTTAATACATTGTTTCATAATTCAAGCCTTTCCGATAAGGTGAAAACTTGCAGACCCTCTTGGTTTCCTTCCCAGAGTCACTGTAATGGCTCCCAGTTCATGCATCAACTGTATCAGTGTAAGGAATGCAGTCTCTGCGCAAATCGATCAGTCCAATAGTATACTAGATGACAGTTCAAAGTTTCCACCCAGTAGTTACATAACACCCTTATGACTTACAGTGTGATTTTCCAGCCATGCTATGCTCACTGCTCTGTTCTTAAACATGTCTCAGTAAGTATGCACATTTTGTTTGCATGATTTATATATCTGATGAGTACACAACCTAATCAATGGTGGATGGAATGATAGACTTCTCTCATTATGGTCCCATGCATGAAACATTTTTTACTATATGTTTCTTCTTAGTGTTTTTCTAATCAGTTATGTACATTAGGGTTTTATGTGACATCAAATGTTGTTTAAATGAATGTTTATAGCATTTTATAGTTACAGTGATGGTGTTTAGTATTTGTGTGAATGACACCTTCTATTAGTATTTACCTTCTCAGCTTGTGAAAAAGTGGCTTGATTCATTATGTGACTTTCTCATCACCACCTGTTTTTGGTGGATGTCATTGTATTACACAGGTACAAAAGTATAGGTTAGTATATTAACATTATATCAATTAAGGAATGTTTTACTGTAAATTTACTGTAAAACCTAAAATGTTGCTACAGTAAATTTCTGGCAACCACAGCTGACATTTTTTTACCGTAAAGTGTATGCTTTTTTAGTGTGAGATGTATGGGTCATTGACATGAACCTGAATTTATTAAAAAAAATAATAGCTTGTATCATTGCTATGTATTCAAACAAAAATGTATAGTAAATGGGTCAATGACAAATAATTGTTTTTGTGAATTAATTCAAAATGCAATGCATTCAATTTATTTCTTTTTAATATGAATGTTATGCTACTTTGTGCCATAAAGTCAAACGTGATACAAATGATATCATAAAGAGGGGAAAAATCTTTATTAAAGTGCCCCGATTATGCTATTTTAAAGGCTCCTGATTTTGTTTTGGAGGTCTCCTACACAGGTGTACATGCATCAAAGGTCAAAAAACACTTTTCTCATAATATACATTGCACATCACCTCATTTTTCAATGATTTTCAAGCGACTCGAGGGATGAATCAGTCTCTCTAAATCCCTCCTTTCCACGAGCCTATGCTCTGATTGGCCAGATGGCCCAGTCTGTTGTGATTGGTCTACTGCTTACAGTGCCTTTTCGAACTTCAGCTCCGTCCGGAGGCTTCCTAAAGCTCAGCGATTGTACAAACTGTAAAGACAGTAATGAGGACGTCAATTTTACCACTTTACCACAATCTGAGCACGAGTCCGATGATGAAACATTGGAAGAACTAGAACCAAACCTCCATCGCAAGGGCGACTTGAGCAGGATGTTTCTCAGTGATGTGCCACTCAGTTTGATGTACATTATGAGATGTAGCAACTGTAATTCCTCACCATCAACATTAAACACTTCAAGTGTATGTCCATCAACTAACCAATGTGTTTATTTCTAATTTATTGCCGTGCACATGCGGGAACTGTATCAATAACAGCACATAGCCAAGCACTAACGTGAATGACTGATGTAACATTAATGTTTGTAAAACAAATTTTGCTCAATCCTTCATCATTACTCATAGTAAGAATGACAGACAATCTACATTAATAGACATAGTTTTAGGTAATAGTGTCCCACTGCTGCTTAGCAGAAGTATTTGAGTAAGACAGTAATAACATGAGATAGCCGGTTAGCCAGAGACTTACAGATATACGTATTTTAAACACCCCGTAGAAAATAAATACATCAATAATTAATCATTCTTACAGGTTGTGATTCTGAGGAGCAAGCTGGTCTAAATAAACTGGTACTGACCCATCTTTCAACAACAAGCGTCTTGCTGAAATTGCTTGCGGGTGGACAACGTAGAACATAGCCAAGCATTATGCAAATGTGATAGCTAGTGACGTGTAGCTGTAACCGACTGGGATTCAAATTCCTGACGACTCGTTTAGGCGGTTCAGAGTCAAATCTTTCTTTTGGGAGACAATAACTTTATTTACAGTGCACTTTCGACTTTACAACTTTGCAGACTGTTTACATTCACAGACAGCTATATTACACACTGCATGAAAGGGAATGTTCGAAAAATCATTCTAAAAATCTTTAAAAATAAACCCCTATTAACCATTTGGTATAAAATACTTTTAAAGCGATGATTAAGATGTGTAAGGAAATAATTCAAGGTGGAAAATAAGAAAACTTGATAGTGACAGTCCGCTTTAAAAATCATTCAGTTGAAACTTTTCTTGAAAATGGTATAAACGTTTTTCCATAAACCAAATAAAACCAACATGAATATAAAGAGTATTTAAGAAGTTGGTACAGCTGTTTTAAACTCATTATCACAGACACACTTATTCGTCACTGGCCCACATACTATAATGATTCTTTATTTAAACACAAACTACTTCATAGAGAGAAAACATTACTTTGCCAAAGGACTGGCAATGAAGTAATACTGGATAGAAAAACAGCAAGAACCTAAGCTGTGCCAAGATATTTACCTTAAGGTAGTGACATACCACCTGCCCAAGCACAATCTGAATGATTTAAATCTGGATTCATGCTCCCACATGATGGTTCAGGGAAACATCATCCCAGAAACAACACTGACTGGTCATGCTCTCTGGCCTGCATCATCAAACAGCACATCAAGCAGGGGCCCAATTCATGAGCCCTGACAGGCCCCCTCTCCAGCTCCAGTGTCCAGAGTGACACCCGGGTGTGGTGGGGTCCCATAGGCCAATTTAGGTAATCATACAATTAAGCAGCTCCGTCACAGAACTTAAACAATGTAGGTCTAATCAGGCAGGAGCTCTGTTGTGATTGAACAGCAATGGGGGGAAGGGGGGAGAATGAAAGAGGTTTGGGACCTGGAGCCGAAATGGAGACCCTGCCTCATCACGGAGATCCTTGCCCCTGGAAGAGCCTCCCTTCATCACGGGCACACCAGGAAATGCAAAGGACGGCGGGGTCACCGCCGATTGGCCTGCTATGTGCCGTTGTCATGGCTACCCTCCCTGGGGCCAATGAAAACAGATGACAGGAACAATAATATGAGGTTTAATCACCAAGGTCAGTTGCCTTCACTCCAGTCCACCTCACCCTCCGGTCTGAGCAAACCCATCTAATATTGCCATTTTTCCAGCATGTCGCAAGAAATTTGGAGGAGTTTTCTGTTCATCACAGCTTCAGTATGAGTACACACTCCGAGAGAACCCTGCCCTAACTTTTATATTTATACCTCGTTGCGTAATTTTGCACTTGGTATTCAGCAAGCAAAGTCTGCCATCCTCACACAATGACTTGCAAACTGCAGTGTCTGTTTTTAAGATTTAAAATAGAATTGTATAAGTTCCCATTAAAATGAATTAAGGGTGTGCATAGTAGTTCATTTGAATATGAACTTTTAAAACTTAAGAGAAAAGAACATTCATAAGTTTTAAACAATTTGAAGTGGTAAATTGCAACTATATTTGCTTTGGTGTTAATTTTATACTCAGCAAAATGATGTAAATTTATTTAAATAGATCTAATTGTTCTTTTAAATATTGCTTGAGGACTTTCTTTGTGTGTCAACAAATGGAACACATTTTTTTTTTAAGTTCTTTGTCTATTCCATGATAAAGTCAAGGGGGTCCAATGGTGTTTGGACAACAATGTTCTTCCAAAAATCCTTTACATGTTCCAATGATTAATGTTTAAAGACCCAGTTTCACAGACAGGGCTTAGATTAAGCCAGGATTATAGGCCTTAGTTCAATTAGGACTGCTAAGTAACATTTATAAATGTGCCTTAGAAAAACACATTACTGGTTTGCATCTTGAGACAGAAAAGGTAGCACTGACTTAGTTGAAGATATGTCAGTGCAAGTTGCTTTCAGTTAAAACAGCTCAAATATGCATTTTAGTCTGGGAGTAGGCTTAAACCTTGTCTGTAAACCGGGGGGAAATGTTTTAATATTTTTATATGATTTATGCAGTAAAATCACTAATACGATGTATAATCAAACATATCGTCCTGACCCAACACCCCTGGTCATACAGATTGTACAGTTTAATAATAGTCGCCTCTGAAAGCTTTAACCACCATCACAATCATTTCACTTTTATTTTGTCACTCTGCCAACTTATTTTGAATCACTGTACAGTTTTTTTGAGCATTGTTTTTTGTCTTGAAAAAATTATGTCAGAGCTGCACGGCTAAATCTTTTATCACTTGCCAAAAAGAACGAGGGCAAATAATTGCATCCAGATGTGAGGCGTTCTCATTGATAGCAGCCTTCATTTCCTGCCTCTGCTTTTTCAGAAAACCTATTACACCTCAGAGGGAACTGCTGTTAAAATATACCGTCATCTTGTAAATCAACACTAACTTTGGGCAAGTGTCATTTAAGAACATCTAAACACATCTCCAGGTCTGTTATGTTTCACAGCGAGTTTTGCGAGAGTTTCTGAGTGTGCTGTTTACTATCAGTCATGTGTGTGATCGGCCTGTCATATCGCCAGGATGTGCTAATCAGAGCTCATTAATTAGAGTTGAGTAATTAGTGGGTTCGCTGTACAAAGCTCATCGTGCCACATTGCCATCATTGTCAGCTGAGTTTTCCTTTGCATCACTTTTTGAATGTTTTATATTTCTTTGGTCTTGGTGATTTGAAAATATGAATATGCAAAATAAATACATGCTGAGTTTTTTTTTTCTGCTATAAAACGAAATAAATAAATCACCCCTCTAAATCATTGAATTCAGGAGTTCCAATCACTTCCATGGCCACAGGTGTATAAAATCAAGCACCTAAGCATGCAAACGCTTCTACAAACATTTGTGAAAGAAGGGGTCGCTCTCAGGAGCTCAGTGAATTCAAGCGTGGGGCTAGTGTTTTCGGTTGCCACCTGTGCAATAAGTCCATTCATGAAATTTCCTCACTACTAAATATATTCCACAGTCAACTGTTAGTGGTATTATAACAAAGTGGAAGCAATGGGGAACAACAGCAATTCAGCCAAGAAAGTGGTAGGCCACGTAAAACCACAGAGTGGGGTTAGCGCATTTATATATATATATATATATATATATATATATATATATATATATATATATATATATATATATATATATATATATATATATATATATATATATATATATATATATATATATATATACATATATACATATGTACGTTTCGACCACTTAAAGGGTTAGTTCACCCAAAAATGAAAATTCTGTCATTAATTACTTACCCTCATGTCGTACGACACCCGTAAGACCTCCGTTCATCTTCGGAACAGAAATTAAGATATTTTAGTTGAAATCTGATGGCTCTGAAAGGCCTCCATTGGCACAATGTACGGTACACTCTCAAGACCCTTAAAAGGTACTAAAGATGTCGTTACAAAGTCCATCTCACTACAGTGGTTCTACAATAACTTCATGGAGTGACGAGAATAGTTTTTGTGCGCAAAAAAAACCCTAAATAACGACTTATATAGTGATGACGATTTCAAAACACGGCATCATGAAGCTTCGAAGCGTTATGAATCAGTGAGTCGATTCAGCAGTTTGGATCGCCAAATTTCAGAAAAAAAATCGCCAGCAATTTGGCGGTTTGACACGCGAACCGAATCATGATTCTACTCAATGATTCATAACGCTTCGAAGCTTCATGATTTTTTCAGGGTTTTTTTGCGCACAAAAACTATTCTCGTCACTCCATAAAGTTATTGTAGAACCACTTTAGTGAGATGGACTTTGTAACGACGTCTTTAGTACCTTTTAAGGGTCTTGACAGTGTACTGTACATTGTGCCAATGGAGGCCTTTCAGAGCCATCAGATTTCAACTAAAATATCTTCATTTGTGTTCTGAAGATGAACAGAGGTCTTACGGGTGTCGAACAACATGAGGGTAAGTAATTAATGACAGAATTTTCATTTTTGGGTGAACTAACCCTTTAACTCTTTCAACCAGCATACTTTTTTTTTCTGGAACAAATCATACCCTGCCTTTAAATAGATAAATCCGTTGCTAATGATTTTGCTAATAAAGAGAATGCATTAACAGTGTTGGGGGTAACGCATTACAAGTAACTTGAGTTACGTAATCAGATTACTTTTTCAAGTAACTAGTAAAGTAACGCATTACTTTTAAAATGTACAACAAAATATCTGTTACTTTTTCACATTTATTTGACTGACAACTCTCCTGCCCCCATGTTGAGAAAAATCGAGAGTAATGCTGCGTTCCAGGCAGGTTTTTGAGCCCGTAAATTACAACTTCAAACCACGACTCACGACTTTGTAGTGTTCCAGGCAAAGTCACGCCAAACTGCCTGAGCGCAAGGAATTGTGTGGTAGTTAGATGTAAACAAAGCATGGCGGACCGTGTGGGGTGTATGCTCATTTACAATCATTTATATCGCCAAAGGTGCTTACTCCTTGCTTGTTTGAGGGAAACGGAGGAGAAAAACAGCGCAGACGGCAAGAAAAGCTGTTATACCTTTTATTTTACGTTATTTGTATATTTGTTTCATAAACACTGCATCCGTAGGGGGCTGCCATTGCTGCTTCGCGGGCTATGTGACGTCAAAACTCATAACTGGGAGTACATCGATCTAGTACGAGTTCACGGGTGGGAAGTCACGGGTTTGACTGCTGTTCCAGTCCACTTTCACGGGTAGAAGGTTGGAAAAACACGGGTTACGGGTTGCCTGGAACGCGGAATAAGTACAGAGGCGTTGTGAGTAAATATGATGGTTATTGTAGTTCTAGACTTAATGTGAGGATTTATTCATCTCACTTGCACAATAAAGAATCAGTACTCCTCAAAATGAATAAAATCCGTCAAATGCAAAATCAGAATAGTAAAACAAATATTTCTATGAATTTAATATACCCTTATTGACCAATGTACTTGCTGCTAACCTTCGATGATTCAGTTAAACCATGAGCAAAAATGACTTTAGAATTTAGAATGACTTTTTCTGGCGTACTATTCTTGCATTATCGAGAATGGCAGCACAGCTGAAAGGTTTGTTTAAGCTGCGCCCTCTACTGTACATGCATGAATTTGCATTTTTACCTCAGCCTGAGGCTTATTATTTCAATTTTGGTTTGAAGAGGTCTTTACATTTGCACAAAAATAGAACTTTTATAAACAAATTTTTTTTTATAAAAACAAAACAAACAATAAAAACAAGCCCAGCCCAGGTGAGAAAAAGAAACGCAAAAGTAACGTAATGCATTACTTTTCTTAAAAAGTAACTAAGTAACTCAATTAGTTACTTTTTAAGGGAGTAACGCAATATTGTAATGCATTACTTTTCAAAGTAACTTTCTCCAACACTGTGAATTAATGAGGTTTGGTTCATAATGAAATGAAGAAGCTTTTTCTGTATACTTAAAAAAACAACAACCTATAGATGGCTTTTGAGTGCATCTAAACATGTACAGTATACCATAAAAGTGCGGCCTGTGTGATATATTTATACATTTTGGTTGCTAACATGGCTTAAATTACTTCGTTTTCTGCCTGTTCTTCACACAAAGCTATTGTAGCACACAAACTCTATGGACCACTTTTGGTTTGGCGCATCCATTGGTCACATATTGTTTGGCAAGAGCTGCAAAATGATTCTATATTTGTGTTTCACAACAAGAAACAGGTTTTGAATGACGAAGGATATAGTGACAGAGTTGTGGTGAACTTTTCCTTTAATATAACATTAACATAAGACTAACTTTATTCAAAAGTATCAATGGCGTCCGATTACCTTTTTTTCCCCTTTTCATTCTCAAAAATAAACGGCCTGAGGCAAAATTCCATTTCAGACTGATGTCGGGACTGTTTGGAAGCAAAAGTAAACAATACAGTGGGGTTGCCTATTGACTCAGATGTCGTGTTTAGACTGTGATTAGTCTTCACAAAATGAGAATTCCTGACAGAGGTTCTGAGACGGCATGGCATGATAAAATAAACGGAGAACCGCACCGTTTCAAAGCGAGTTCCACAGACCATAAACTTTAAAATCCATAACCCGGCCCCCGCACTCATTGTCTAAACGGGTGGTCGCCCACCTCTCGCTTTTCGTCTCCTTCATTTTCGTCTTTTTAGCGTGTATATACATACTCTCCATCTTTTCACCTCCTTTGCTTATTTCCTCCTCTTTCCTCACTCTCTTTCTCCCTTCGCACCCCGTCTCTCCCTCATCTTTCACCATCTATCTGGCCTGTATTTGTGTTGCAGCTTCCTGCTTCTCTCCCACCCACTGTGTGGAGAGGCTGGGAGCTTACCTTCCCTGCGTGACACAACTTTTGGCCTTGCACGGGGAGATGGTGGAGCATGCTTCACTTCTAACTGTGTCACCATCCACCTGAGCAAACACTTTCTGGCGTTACAAGGGAGCGAGCAAGAGGAATGAAAGCGAGAGAGCGACCTGTCGGGGGACTATCGGTGGAGGCCTGGCATTGGTGCAGCCAATATATCAAAACATTAGTCTTGTGTCGGGCCCAGCTGAGATCTCCTTCTAGACATGGTTCTGCCTAGACTTCTTTTTTTTTTCTTCTTTCCTTTGTATTTTCTTGTGAGGGGCTCCCTCCAACAGAAACACATACTTGTCATGCCTCACTGCTGTCCCTTGTTTGTATTTCTCATTACAAACAGCATTACGTTTGCAGGGCTCAAGGCTGGCCAACACACACCAGCCAGATTGTCAGGTCCAATGGTATGGGGAGTTTGATCCAGAGACTCCCAGTTTCCACTTAGTGCAGATGGGTAAGATAAAAGACTTTTGCAAAAATGTATCGGACATAGGAGCAATGTTGGGAAGACTATTGGAACTATTTTTGTTATTTTTAAAGTAGCGGTCAAGAAGTTCTTGACTAATAAGTATAACTCAGTCCAAACTTGCTCCTGGAAGGCCACTTCCCCTGCAGAGTTTAGCCCCAACACACCTGCCTGGAAGTTTCTAGTTATCCTAAATACATTGTCTGAATCCAAAATCACCCCCTAAACCCTCATTCACTATTCCCTACGTTATCCACTAATATAGTTCACTTGAAGGACTGAAAGAAAACACGTGAGTGAATTCGGACAGCCATTGTGTGTACATCGGCTGTACACTCGTTATTGCGGTGCAATGTGGGATTGAATGAGTGCACTCAATATGACCACTATGGCCTCCACTATGGTTTTGGACACCACTACAAATGGCTGTCCCCTCAAATAATGCCCTATTTTAGAGTATAGGGGGCGATTTCGGATTCAGCCATTGATTTTCTGATTTAGGTGTGTTTAATTAGGACTAGAGCTAAACTCTGTTGGATAGTGGCCCTCCAGGAGCAGGATTGAATACCCCTGGTCTAACTGAACGTCTCATCTGTGCAAGTGCCTGATCATTAACTGTACTAATTAGTTGACACTAACCTAATACTTACGGTTGAGCTGTTGCTTTTAAGATCTGTTCAAAGAAGAAGGAACAACAACAGAAAAGGCTGTGTCTGAAATTGCCCCCTATACCCTTAAATAGGGCATTATTTGAGAGGACAGCCATTTGTAGTGGTGTCCGAAACCATAGTGGATGTTAGCGAGAGCACTCATTCAATCCCACAATGACGATTGTACAACCAATGAGAATACCCATAATGCACGGTGAAAATTTCATGCACATTCCTTGCGTCTTGTTTCCGCAGCTGAATCGTCCATCCATTATCCAAACAGCTGGTCCAATGTGGCTATCAGCATAATATCATACAGGTATAAATTCCTTTTTAATTGTTTATTCAATTGTTTAATTAAGGTTTATATATGACAGAGTTTGAGATAAATCTTACTACTGGAGCAGTCGGTTTGCTAAGTTTTAAATGGTTATTAAACAGCAAACACAAATTATGCAAGAGCGGAAGCCCTTCCGGCGCACTCATGTTTCTGAATTCACTCACTTGTTTTCACTCCTTCAAGTGAACTCAGTGGAGTAATGTAGGACATTTTGAATCAGGGTATAGGGGGCAATTTCAGACACACGGCCAGATATATGGTGAGAATAATGTGCCCTTTAAATGAAAATGGAAATATCGAGTTTAGCTCGTAATTACGGAAAGTAGGAAACTCGGAATTTGCAGAAACGCTAATCTACAAGATATCATATATACACATATATATAGATCCGTGAGTGGAAAGAAGGTCTAGTTAATTATAATGAAGGATTTTGTAAGTTATTTTACATGCTGTATTTAAATAATTTTAAAGGTGTGATGTGCACAACAGCTGATAGACAACAAGTGTATGATCAATCAAATTTCATGGTTTGCTTCACAATATAATGGTCCATCCTGCGAACTACTATAACAACTAATATAACAAATCAGCTTTTCGAATGCTAGAGAAAGACTTGGATTATTTCCTCAGTTCACTCAGGTTAAAGTTTTATGTAAAATACGAATGACCAAAAAAAAAGCTAAATTATTATGAGGACAGCATAACTATTGGCACACTAATGAAAAATGTAGCTGCTATCAATGCTACTTTAGTTAGTCATTCCTCAACATTCAAGCAATCTCCAATCATTCAATTCATATTTTATACAATAAATAAATACAAAAGATAAGTAGGCCTATACATGTGTGAATGTCTTCAAGCATGGTTCTCCTGAAACAAAATGAAATCTTCCCAGTCAAATGTTGTTGATGTTAGAAATGCCTCTTAAAGGCATTTCACTCAAGACCTTTGCAGTGGGGCTATAAAAAGTATTTTGCTGACAGCCATCAAACAAGCGATATATGATTGCACTGTCAGTCCTTCTTGGCGAATACAAGCATTTTATTAATAAAACCAGTATGTTGTCTTTCTCTTGATCCTTTTTTTTAAATCTTTTGCCAATTTCTGCAGAGATGTCACTGTGCCATACCTCAGAAGACCGGAGCCCGTCTTTCAGAACAGCCTGAAAATCCTCATCTCTAGGAGCTGTGGAACATCATGTATTGTGGAAAAGAAGTCATTATAACAAAAAAAAAAATGGCAGTCAAAAAAAATGTCTGTCAGAAATAGCCAAAAATGAAAAGTCGATTTCTTTCTTCTATGGAACACAATGTCTATGCTCATGCTGCTCTTTTTCATCCAACAAAAGTGAATGGTGACCAGGAGCTCTCAATAATTTCATCCCTTAAAATAATTTATTCATGCCTTAAAATAGCTTGAATGTAACTACACCCTTGCTTCATTTAACTTTTCCAGAGTTAAAGTTAAAATTTTAAGAACAAAATATCTTAAATTTCCAGTTGCACCAAAAGCAAATGGAAGTGCAGTTTAAATTTCTTAAAGGAGTATATCGTTCCAGAGAATGTTTGAGATATTGATTTGGGTTAACAGTTGCTCTTTTTGTAATGATCAGATTGACACAAGAGAACATGTTTTTTATGATTGTAAATTTGCCTGTGCCTTCTGGGAGGATCTGCATTACTGGTTATTTCCTAAATTTGAAAATGTACCTGAATAACAAAGGAAAATGTAATATACATGCTCAGACTACCTGATCCACACGGTCAACTGTAGCAAACGCTACAAAATATTTCATTTTTGGGGGAAATATTTGTTTAATTCAGCCATGTTTGAACCAGAAACTGATTCAGAAGAAGAAAAAGAGAAAATTATACAGGGTCGTCTACAAGTCGATGTATCAGAATGGTGATATGTACCACTCTTTACAATGCCAGACACATAACAGTAATTGATATGACTAGCCTTTGGTTTGACTACATTATCAAACAGCTAATAATGTGTTACTAATGTTACAGAAACCATGTTCCCGGTCACCATTTTAGAGTCTGACAGCTGCCTTCTGAAAATCAGCATCTTAGAAATGCTTTGAACATAGAAATTCAGTGGAGAAAAGCACGCCACACGTTGACAGATTGGTTACATGTTTGTGACGGTAGGAAACAGTTTTTGAGACTGTTATTGGTACGCTGCAGTTTTAAGGAGAAAATACTCAGCAATGCTGTTGACTGATGAATTTGGTTTGTCTTAAACATATTAAAATCACCTCATAGATAAACAATAAAAACTTGATTTTCACCATATGTAGTCTTTAAGATCCAAAGAATTACAAAATAAAAATAGTCTATCTATCTATCTATCTATCTATCTATCTATCTATCTATCTATCTATCTATCTATCTATCTATCTATCTATCTATCTATCTATCTATCTATCTATCTATCTATCTATCTATCTATCTATCTATCTATCTATCTATCTATCTATCTATCTATCTATCTATCTATCTATCTATGTTTTTGTTTTGTGTTTTTGACACAATCGCAATGCATCAAGTTATTTGCCACCCTCCCATTTTTATCGTATGGCAAAAAGCAGCCTGAACATTCTGCCTATTTTTTTATGCTCTTCTAAAGATAGAACATCAAACAGGTTTAGAATGATATGTTGGCGAGTATGACGACAGAGCTTTCATTTTTGGGTTAATTATTCCTTTAATCAAGTTGCACCAACTATTTCTATGGTGCAAAGTTACAATTCCATTTCATTCTCAGGCTTTTGACTCTTGTCCCAGTGCAGAGGTCCATTCCTCATTCAAACAAAAATTACAGTGTCTCAAGCATTTACTACCCCCCTTAAAAAAAAAAGAAAACAAAGTGCCTTCCCTCAGCACAGAACAGGATCCCAAGCAATCTGTTATCAATTTAAGGCCGTGTATCCAGGGAAAAGCACATGATTCCGTCCAAGATATAAACGATAACAAACGTGCTTGAGGTCTTTTGAAGTTACGATGACAACATTCTCTGAAAAAAAAAAAGTGCTCAAATTCGAGTTAACAGATATAAACGGATGGGAAAAAGTCCAAGATTTCCAGGCCTTAATTTTTTCCTCAGGTGAAAGTTTAAGCATGTGGGTGGAGGTGGAAATTGAGAGACTATTTTTAGTTTGTGGCTGCCATTTCTGTGCATTTTTCCACAGCGATTACATACAGTAAATGGAGAAAACATCTGCCACTCTGTAAATCAGTAAATCCTCCTAAAGGACTTCAACTAATCTTAACACCTCCTTTATTTTCCTTGGCAACAGTCTATTTTTTTTTTTTTGCTGTGGACTTCCATAAATGTTACAATTTAAATAATTAATATTTTGAGGCATGTGGATAAACCCCCCGCCCCATACATCATATCCTTTCTGCCAAAGTACCAGAACACAACCAGCGACGCAGGCATGTGTTGGCAGTGTCATGTGTGACACTTCAGGCATTCAGTCGGCATGCCTATGAGGCCTAAGCAAAATTCCAATCAGAAGAATGTCAGTCTCTCCATTCATATGAATGAGACCCACACTAGAGCTCTGATTATACAGGGGGCAGCTGTGGAAGAAAGCACCTGTTCCCTCGCCAATTCCCAGAGTTCTTGGCATTAGGTAAAATTTTTCATGGCAGAGTACCCTCAGGCCATATGAGTTGGCGGTGCCAGCTGAGTTTCAAAATGTAAATAAGGGCTAGTGTTAACTGCAGTACATTGAGAGCTGTGGCATCCAACGACTCAAATCAGTTGATCCCCGTTAATAAAGAGCGATTTCCCAGCATGTTACGATTGGCATGCCATTACCAGCCTCACCAGAGATTCTGTTCCTGTCAGGACGGATGTGTTAGCTTCATATCACCCCAGCTGATGTGTAAGTATTTACCATACATAGTGACAAGATACAGTACTGTTCAAAAGTTTGGGGGCAGTAAGATTTTTTAAAAGAAAATGCTGTTCTTTCTATTCATCAAAACTAAAATGTATAACAGTTTCTTCAAAAATATCAAGCAGCTGTCACGGTGTATTTTGGTTTTGTTTCATGTTCATGTTTTTTATTTTGAAATAAAAGGGGGGGCAATAGGTACCTGGCTAAGGCCACGGAAGCCATGCCTCTCTGGTCCCTTGAACTTCCTGCACCACCATGGCTTCCTTAACTTCCTGCACCGCCATGGTCCCTTGAACTTCCTGCACCGCTATAGCTTCCTGAACTTTCTGCACCACCACCAGGGCTTCCTGAACTGCCTGCTCCGCCATGGCCGCCCGTCTCTGCCTTGGCAGGGACCATGTCCTGTTCCCCTGCATGGGCCTGGCCCACAATCCCTTCCCCAAGACCTCCTCCACTCCACCACCCTCCTGGACTTTATGATGTTTTGTTTTGTTTTTGTTGGGCGTTGGGAACCGCCCATAGAGGGGGGGATATGTCATGGTGTATTTCGGTTTTGTTTCATGTTCATGTTTCATGTCTTTTATTTTGAAATGTATCACAGTCATGTGATTTCCTTGCCCTCATGTGATCATGCCATGTGCTTCTCTAGTCTCTCGTGTCATGCTGTCATTGTCTTGATTGTTCACAGGTGTGTCTTGTTTAGTCATTAATCTTTGTGTATTTAAGCCCTCATGTTTGCCTTGTTCCCTGGTCGAGTATTGTATTTGTTTCCTGTAAACTGCTGTTGGTGAGCTCTTTGTCAAGTCATTGTTTCTGTTTGTTCACATTGGATTATTTGCAATAAAACCACCCTTGGGTTCTTCAACACTTGCCTCCAGTGGACTATCATTATAGCAGCACAACTCAGAAATTCAGATTTGCCATCACAGGAATACATTTTTTAAAAGATTAAAATATAAAATGTATTAAAATTGTAATGTGTTTACTCTATAAACCTATGAATTGTGACAGAATGTTTCTAATCCTTTAAAACTGTTGTTTGGTGTGACATACCTGTATTTTGTGCTTGCGGCCAAAAACACCAGGAGACTGTCTTTTAAAACAGTTTTCAGCTCATTTAACCAAGGGTGTTGGGCAGATGGTGGGGCAGCGGTGCTAAGTCAGCTCTGTTAATTCATGCAACAGATGTGAACACTCTTTACTCACGCTGTTTATTTCTGAATGGGCTTGACTTTCACTTCCACAACAGAAGATTGATTATGATTTTCTTTGTTATTCATCATTGGAAAAAGGTGAGTAAAAACATATCTTAACATGTTCTGTATATGGTAGCGGTGCTATATAGCACTTTAGTCAAAGAACCGGTGAAGAACCTCTGAAGAACCGCTGAAGAATCACTGAAGCACCAAAATTGGTGCTATATAGCACTTAAAAAGGTTCCCCTATTACCCCTTTTCCACCAGAATGAACCGGGTGCTAGTTCAGAGCTAGTGCTAGTCCCAGTTCATAGTTGGTTCGACTGAGGAGCCTTATAAGAACCGTTTGCTTTTCCACGGCCTGAGAGCCACAACAGAGCCAGGTCTTACGTCACTGTATACGTCTCATCTTTCTCAGCAACGCTAGCGAGGCAGCGGGAAACACAAACACACCAGGCTTGTTCGAGAGACATCGGCGCTGTGCAGACCGATCCACGCATGATATAAACACACCGCATGAATGAATCAAAAGCATAATGAGTCATATAATCTCGCTGGACTCGTTGTCATACGGCGATCGGTCTGCACAGCACCGCTGCGAACAAGCCTTCCAACAACAATGCAAACGTTGCGTTACTATTGATTCACATGGCTTTACGATCCTACATCGGCATCAAAACACAACGAAAACACAGCGAATCCAACGCATTCATGCAGTTCACCGTAATTTGTATAGACAGAGATTACAAACGAGCAGCAGCTGTTAGCTCCATTAGCTGCTATTTCAAAAATGGCGGATCTCAAGTTTGTGTTCGTCGTGTTGACCCCGCCCCCAGCACCTGACGTAATCGGTTCCTACTTCTAGCCCTGTTCTAGCCCAGCAATGTTTTGGTGCTACTTAAGAACCACTTTTCCTGGCTCGGAGCTGGGGCTTTGGGTGTGGAAACACAAAGAACTGATTTGAAACTAGGCTCTGGCTCCGAACTAGCACCAGCACTGCCTTGGTGGAAAAGGGGTATGTGATTACGAGCCAAGAACCATTTTTGGTGACATATAAAACCTTTTTTTAGAGTGTATAGGGTACAAACCTTTGGCAGGCCTCTTTATGCTGTAATAGAGGCCTGCAAATTTTGTAAATGTTATCAAATCTAACCAGGTAAATCTCCAAAAAAATCCTCTTATCTACAATCTTCCTTGGCTATACAATCATATTTACTTGGAGGGAATGACAAAAATAAAATAGAGTAGAGCTGAATGTAATACAGAGGCTTAGTTTCACAGACTAGGCTTAGATTAGGACATTTAAGTAGCTTTTATAAATGTGCCTTAGGAAAAAAAAAACTGGTGTGTCTAGAGATAAAACAATGAGACATTTTAAGATAAGTCAGTGCAAATTGCTTTCAGTTATAGGAATAGTTCCCCCAAAAATGAAAATTATGCCATAATTTACTCACCCTCAAGCCACCCAAGGTATAAAATGACTTTCTTCTGTCTCAATTGGAGTTATGTTAAAGGAATTGAATTGAGAAATCTACTTTTCATTCAGCCTTTGATAGCTATATAAAAGTTAATTGTGATATAAGAATATCCTGTACATTTCGGAGCTGAAAACTTCCTTGTTAGTCAAAGAAAAGCTTTTATTGACACCAGACCCAGCAAACGCTCGATCTCAGAATGTGCCAACCCTTGACGTCAGAGTGTGATGAAACACCGCCTTAACCGAAGAAGTACGCCTAATTCTGTAGCCCCGCCCACCGACTTGTGCAAGAAATGTAACATAAATAACATAGGCCTACGTGGAGCTAAACGGATCGCCATACCGTGCAATAAACATGCTGCATAAGCTTAATTCGGAATGAATGCATGGATGAACTAGCCTGGATGCCAGCCGAATTTAGCCCCGCCCACAAATTTTTTTGCTCGGGCAATTCGATCTGGACTCGCTCCATAGAGGAGGAATTATGCCCGAACAGAAACTGTTCGGACCAATGAAATCATCAGGGTGGGCTTTAGACGATGATGGACAGATGATCAACAGCAACGTAATCATCCACGTCATCGAAGGCTCTTGGGTTGAATTTGCTCTTATCCTAAACGGAGAACTTGTTCGTATATGCATTCACCTTCACTATTTCTCTCAGAAACGATGATCGTGTTGGTAAGTACTCTGTGTATCCTTAAATTATTTTATTACTGGCAAAGATTGTTTACACTCATCTTTTTCTTGTAACGTTACTTAATCCAGCGTGCGTGGAGACAGGGTTTCCAAGTGTTTTTGCAATGTCGCGCACAATTGCTACTCAAAACTATAGCCCAAAACAATAACTTTCCGGGGGGTTCTCCGGAAAAAAATGGTGTTTGGTTGGCAAAATATGTTATTTTGGCAAGGTTGCCTGCTAAAATTCGCATTCCTGGGTTTATATAATCACATAATTGGGGTCGCTTCAACCCGCGGACATGGAGAAAAACACGGGCTTGGTAACACAGTGCAGTTGAGTTCTGTTGACATTTGACAACTAACGTTACGCGTCGCTCCGTTGCTCTGATTGGTTGTGGGTCTATCCAATTGAGGTCTTTTCTGGCTCGGTTGAAACACGCCCCATAATCAAAGCTCAATGGAGCGGTACCAGACTCATATTCTGACTAGAATTGAGTATGGCCACGGCAGGCTATGGATGAACTTTATTTTTAATGAATATCCAGCTCACGTGAGGAAGACATTGCGCGTTTGTTCCTTCATTTCAACACGGATTCGTTTGTAAACATGAGACTGGATTTGCAGACAGGATGAGATTACATGAATGAATGAAGCAACACACTTACGTGAGTAAAATATATATTTTTTATATGAGATAGGATTGCATTGTCACAGATCATTTGATATCTATTGATTATGTGTACGTGTCTAGCTGAACATAACTTACCACGCTGTCACAGGCTGGAGAATCCTTTATTTGATGAGTTGTTGGTTCATTGTCCTGCGATTCGTGATCAGAATCTGACATATTTGGCCCTGGGCTTGCAAAGCCCAACATGTATTTTCCAGACGGGCTACCAAAACGTATCACCTGCATTTTAAATAGTAAAATAACATTCCTTTCTTGATGTGCATTGTTCGCTCTCTTGACTTGATATTTGAAAGAAAAATACAATCGCGGAAGTTTTGATCATACTGATTAGTCTCCCAGCTTTGTAATGGCATTGAATCGTGACAGAGTTTTTGAATCCATACGACGTACAGCTGTTCATTACAGTTTATCAAGTTTTAAATATGGGTATTTTTCTTACAAATAGCCATCGCTTCGCTACAGAAGGTCGTATGGATCACTGTTATGATGGATGGTAGAGTTGTCAAAAGTACAGACTTCAGTATCAAAAACAATGTGACGATACCAGCATTTCCCTTTAGCATTTTAAGCGCTGTTGAACGGATTCTTAAACACCTCTGATTGGCCATTGTGTTCACCTGCCAACATATATGTCTGTGATTGGCTACAATAAATCAAAGCTCTTCACAGAGTGCTTCAATGACGCTTGCTTTTCACCGAGCGCTTACACAGATACACACGGGAGTGTTTGAAAGGGAGATCTATCAGCGGATCCCTAATATTTCCAATTATAGTGGATCCGCTGATAGATGCTTGCTTTCAAACGCTCCCGTGTGTATCTGTTTAAGCGCTCGGTGAAGAGCGTTGATCACTGTAGCCAATGTCAAATTACAGGTATAAATGTTGTTTTTATTTTTGGTTGAACTATTCCTGCTCAACATGCATTTTAGTCTGGGACTAGGCTTAAGCCTTGTCTGTGAAACCGGGCAAGAGAAGTTCTCTCAAGGGTAATATTTCAGTGAATAAAAGGTTTTACGTCAAAAGTCCACTTACACAAATGTGTGTTTTTTTCTCGAGCAGCGGATTCTGTCGGTTGGTTTCAAACACCTTGTTCAAATGCGTTTTTAAAATTTTGCTACAATTTATTAACTTAAATACAATAGACCCTTTTCACAGACTGTGATGATGCATTTTAACGGTCATCAATATCGTAAATCCTGCAACGTTTTTTGTATAAATTTTTTTTTTTAAATGTATGTACATTTATAACATTAATACTTAGTATTTTATTACTTTTGCATTAAATTACAAAATCAAGTTACCGCTACTGTGAGGGTGTTTCTAATACAGCGTCTATGGGAGTGATCTTTCTCTCTTTTAACTGCCATTATCAATCTCACTCTATTTTTCCCTCTTTTTCAAAGTTGTGAAATCAATATTGTGGTATTTTTCTTTTGCTATTTAAGCAAATGGGCGCACAACATTTTATTTTTATGTATTCTCTCATTCACAGCTATAATAGTTAACCCAACTATGACGACTTCCGCTTTGAGAAACCAGGAAATGTGAAAAGGGTCTATTTAACTGAATGATTCATTTAATCTAATGAAAAATTGCCTTTTTCACTGTTATTAATATTAAAGTCAGGAACATAACCTCACACCCTCAGCGGAAACGGTATTATACGCTTGATTGTCAGGGCCGGATTAACATACGGGCTAGGTGGGGCTGAAGCCCCAGGGCCCGAGCACGGAGGGGGCCCGTGATTGGCCGAGAAAATGATTGACAATCGATCGGGAGCACCTAAAGTTTTCCTGTTGGGCCGCTCGCAAAACCACACCACGCCCCCACAAATTAAGCGCTGTTATTTAGGCTACTGGAGTGCTGCGAGTGCATGGGAAAATCAAAAGCCAGGTGAAGAAACGGCGCTACCTGAATAAACCGCACGCGCATCCAGCAGTGGCAGCGCGAGAGCAGCTGGGTCGTCGCTGACAAACTCGTTCGGCGCTTTCGCCGCTCCATTGAAGTCATAACGAGCGCCAGGCAGTCGTTTTATCCATTTGAATTTGATACAAGCTCAACATCATGTGTACAGTAAAGGCTCTGTGGCGAAATTGGCTGAACCAGACTGAAAAGCTCCGACCATGTCTGAAGTGATGAGGTAAATATAGACTACACGATGGCCGTAGCCAGCTATGAGGTCTCCGAGGTCCGGACCGCTGTATTTTTCCGAGGTGTAGGCTACATAGCTAATAAATGTTGTGAAATAATTGACCACCAATAGAGTGCTTTATGTACACATAAGCTGCTGCGCGAGTCACGCGACGCTTCAGTAAACGGTGTGAGATGTAAGTAGCCTATACATTATAGCCAAACTAAACATTTCATATTTCAAACAACGTTCAATGTTAAACAACGAACAGACTATCAGCCAGAGCTCAGCTTTAGGAGGGGAAGAGACAGGGCAAGAGAAGGAAACTGAGAGAAAAAGAATGAGAGAGTGATGAAATGAGGAGAGAGCAGGTATGACCAGTGTTGCCAACTCTGGCAAGACAAATACATGGATTTCTCGGCGACGTCATCACTGCTTGCGCACGCACCCGAGAGGCAGAAAGAAGAAACCTCTCGTGTTGTAGGTTAGTAGCGGCGTGTCTGTAAGTCAAAATGCCAAGGAGTTGCTGCGTGGTTAATTGTACCAACAGATCCAGTGCTGGGTGCCTGATGTTTAACATACCTAGGGGGAAGCATGCGTTTGCCAAAAAATTATTACCTAACATGATCATTCATACATGTATCACAGCAACACTGCAAAATTAAAGACAGACAAACAGATCCAACTAAAATCACGTTTTATTGAGTCAGCAGTTATATACAAACAATAAGGAAAGCTTCAATGTTGTTGCAGTAGCGGGCCAGCGATCTGTCTTTCTGCCTCCAGGATGCGCACGCACCCTGTAATGTTTGTAAACAGGAAACCCGTGTATAAGCAACCACAGCTTCAAAAACAAGCCCAATATTATTATATTATTTATTATCATCAATATAATTTATTATCAGTTATTTTGTTATCAATAAATGAGCCTGCAACATTTTAAACTGAAACCTCTCTGAGTTTGAAAAGCAAAAACAGATGTGATTTTACAAAAAATCATCAAATTGCAATAAAGGGCATGAAATATCCTCCAATCAGCAGTGAACAGAAGAGGTTTGGAGATGGAAAAAGTGACGTGAAGGCCAATTTAGTCGGAGTTAGTGCACACATATTAGGTGCAGAGTAGTTAACACGCACTACAAACTGTGAAAAAGACAAGCCCTGCATCTCAATCTGATACTATCTGCCCTAAATAGTATTGAAAATTACTAATGTCACATGCTATTTAGGATGGATAGTATGCACATTGGGATGTATGCAAGCACTAAGGGAGTGCTGCAATATAGCCACATATTTATTATAAATTAATTGGGAACCATACCTACTGTTAGTATACTAGTTTTTATTTTTATTATAGCCTGTAATGATAAATATGTTATACAAATATTTTTTTAAATTAAATGAGGTGCCTGTCCTCCCTGTTTCCTCTCCATCTCTGTTCATCTCTGCTGGTGGCATTGTTTGTGGAAATGTATACGTCTATTTACGTCTACTAACTATCATTACGTGCATTTATAATGTCACATTGAATGCAATTTTTCTTCAATGAGGGGGAGAAGGAGGCGGGATGTGAGAACTAATTACTACAGCATTTGTATCATAGCACTGATTGGCTATTAGCTTTGAGAAGACAGTGTCAGTCAATGTATTGGACAAAACAGCGACCATAAATGTAAAGAAATGAAGTTGCTTGTCATATTTCCCTAACAAGCAAACACATTTTTTAAAATAAGCCCAAAAAACTGCAACACGTGTTTTTTTTTTACACGACCTGCCATAAAAAGAAGCCCAAAGTCGCGTGTTATACTATGGGTATGACAATCTACGGCCCACCTGCATGGTTTTGAAAGCTTATTATTAAAAAAAATGTAGCCTTCAAACATCTTAAAATGCACATATATAGATCAGAGAAATCAAAATTTTCTTGGGGGACCATGCCCCCAAACCCCCCAAAATACCTCAAATTTGGGACCTCACAGGTTTTAAAACTCCTTAAGGCAGTTGTATATACTCAAAAGTTGTTGCTTTTTCTGGAAACCGGTTTGCTTTGACCTCATATCTGGAGTTAATGCATTTATGCATTTAAGGCCTACCGAATATTAAAATGGAAAATTCAGACAGTATATACTCATTGTATCTCTGTGCTTTGAAGATTTAGTTTTTAAAAAAATACTAATTATTTCTGTGGTAGAAAACGTTGTGGCACTAAGATCGGCTACTATGGGGGCCCTTGGGTTTGTCATAGCCCCAGGGCCCTACATGTTCTTAATCCGGGCCTGTTGATTGTATGCAAAAGCAACAAAAGTGTAAGAAAAAAGTTTTCACCTGAAATTTGGCTCTAATAGATTTATACTGCACCCTTGATTGGATATCCAGATATTTTAGAAGTGCACTAAAAAGTTAATCTTTGCCAACTTTTCCTCACTGAGTGAGAAAAAGCTGCTACATTTAATATAAGCTTCAGCCCGAGGCATGCGAACATGAACTTTACAGTGACTTTTATGGTACCCCAGACTCAGCAGTGACTTGAAACTATAAGAGCGATGTAAAACACTGGCCCCACTGGTTATTCCTGCCAACTGTGTGATGACGTTATTTACACACCTCAAGGGATAATTGTGGTAGTAGTGACAGTAATAGTGTTTTGGACCTGTGTTTTATGTTTAAAGTGCAAGGTTGTTGCTGCACTGCATGCCGGTGTTATCTGCCTTATCTTCCAAATGTTCTCCTCAGAGAGCAGTCACATATTGTGGATAATGAACACTTTTCTCTCTGCTGCAAATGAAGGGAGTCGAGTCATATAAGAAAATGTCATTCTCTTCCTGCTGTACAAAATTGCACTTAAAAATGTCTGTGCTAAGAGATTATTTACGTCAAAAAGATTGTTTTTAGTCTTGTTTACATTAGTCTCAGCGTAACGTGACTGGACGCACTGGCTACACTTAAGTTCTCAAGACTGACAATAATGTTCGATAAAAATGTTCAGGAAAACGTCGCATAAATATGTAGTTAAGTCAAATATCATTCACGTGAGGTGGTGTTATCTACTTACATCTTTACAGTGAGCGACATCCTCCACTCAGCAACGAACAGAGCGAAAAAAATTGGAATTAGTCCTCAGATGCCATGCCTTTAATTTATAGCAAAAAATCTAGCATGAATTCAATCTCAAACTAATTCAATAAAATAAGTTATTACTCCACCACCTGCGTGACCTCATTAACCAACTTGGTTGAACGACAAAACGGTTTTGGGAAACAGTCGTGACTAGCTAGTTGATTTCTTCAACTATGCATCGTACTATGGCAGTTAAGCAGTGAGTTACGTCATTGTACGGGAAAACGCTCCCCAGGTCTGCGTTTCCCATACAACGACGTAACTCGCTGCTTAAAGGGTTAGTTCACCCAAAAATGAAAATTCTGTAATTAATTACTCACCCTCATGTCGTCCGACACCCGTAAGACCTCCATTCATCTTCCGAACACAAATTAAGATATTTTTGTTGAAAGCTGATGGCTGAGAAAGGCAATTCAGATAGGCCTCCATTGGCATTCAGTACATTTACACTCCCAAGACCCTTAAAAGGCACTTAAAACGTCGTTACAAAGTCCATCTCACCACAGTGACTCTACAATAATTTTACGATGCGACGACAATAGTTTTTGTGCGCAAAAAAAATCTAAATAACGACTTTATTCAACCTCTTCTTGTCTTCCGTGTGTGCCTCCACGACGCATGAGAGAGAATATGACGTAGCGCTGGGGTTCGGGAATCCATGAAATGCACACTTTAACCCCATTTTGAGAACTACGCCGAGACCTAAAGCACGATCAATGTAGAATTCAACAGCTTAGATACGTGCGTCTTCCTCTGCTTGTAAACAAATAGCTTCTGGGTCATGTGTCCGAATGCCGGATCTGTGTCATATTCTCGCGCATGCGTTGTGGAGGCACACACGGAAGACAAGAACAAGTTGGAGAAATCAAGTCACGACTGTTTCCCGAAATCGCATTGTCGTAAATGTGGCGTTCTACCATGTTGGTTAATGATGCCATGCAGGTGGCGGAGTAATAACTTTAATTTTAAAGTTTGATAAAGATTGAATTAATGGTAGATTTCTATGCTACAAATTACGGACATGGCATCTGAAGACTAATTCTCATTTTTCTCAGTTATTTTGCTTTATTTGAAGATTCTTTACTTGAGCATATACACACATGTCCACTCTTCAAAAACGGTGCTTTAAATCTCTTGACAAACTAAAAGACAAATCATATTTGTATATATTCAAAATAAAATATTGACTAGATTGGCAGCTTGCTTATATTTTGCTCAAGATATGGATTTATTAATGGATTAGTTCACACCAAAATGAACATTTCCTGATAATTTACTCACCCCAATGCCATCCAAGATGTTCCTGTCTTTCTTTCTTCAGTCGAAAATAAATTACGTTTCTTGAAGAAAACGTTCCAGGGTTTTTCATCATATAATGCTTTTCAGTTGCAACCAAAATGCTGAAGGTCCAAATCAATGCAGTTTCAAAGCACGTCGATGGGCTCCAGAGGCTCTGCATGATCCCAGCTGAGGAATAGGGTCTTATCTAGCGAAACGATCGGTCTTTTAAAGTCAGAGAGAGTTGCTCTCTCGCTGATATGCTTGATGATTATGGAGTTAATTACTTAAAATGCAATATATCATTGCGCAAAAAAAAAAATAGAAAGGCACAAGCTTTTGTGTCAGGTTGCTACATTTACATTTACATTCATGCATTTGGCAGACGCCTTTATCCAAAGCGACTTAAGCCCTATTCGCACGGGATTAGTATTATCTGGGGACCTCTGGTGATTTGTAATAATTGCAGAGAATGTGTGTGCACTTAATCCCGTGCGAATTGGCCATGTCTGTAATATGTAAAGTAAAAATTCCCCCACAAATTACCTACCATATTTCGCCAAACACGAGGTCCTGTGATAATATTAGTCCTGTGCGAATCGACATCTCTGCGATTTGGCCGGGATTAGGCGGATCGTATATAATTTTTGCAAGGTTTTTGTTTCCTGTGCGCATTTTTATCTTTATCTTTATCTTTCACGAAGAATGGAGCTGCATAAAATACGCACCGTTATGAATTCCGTGCGGCTGCGCGGATTATACTTTCACTTTAGAATGAGCACCAAATTGGGAGTGAATTGCTTGAATGGTGTGTTTAATATTATTCTTAATGAAAAACACAAAAACAGAAAAGGACAATGACAAACTCGCTTAAATTTGTGCTTTTACATTTAGGTTTGAAACTGAATTTTTGCCGCCATATATTGTTATTATTGCTCAGTTCAGTTTTTAATTATAGCGTCTGTTCTCTAACTCAACTAAATTATTTTTATTACTATAAAACAATCAACATTATATCGATATGACTGTTTATAATTTCATACAGCTATATCTATAACGAAAAAAAAACATTTACAAGTCTTGACATCATATCCGGGAGATAAGTCAGTAAATTTGAGTAAAATCACAGGCTTTGCTTATCCCGTGTGAATGCGCCACGCAAAATTCAGATGTGGGGGATAATACCAGATAATACTAATCCCGTGCGAATAGGGCTTTACAGTGACAATTACAGGGACAATTCCCCTGGAGCAACATGGAGTAAAGTGCCTTGCTCAAGGACACACTGGTGGTGACCGCTGGGATCGAACCAGCAACCTTCTGCATACCAGTTCCATGGTTTAACCCACTGGACCACCATCTCGCTTGTTTGTATTGGGACCTGATGTGAGATCCACTAATCAGAGAACTTCTTGAATCTCAATCTATTTTTTGATTGTATAAAATTAATGGAAAATATCTCGTGTTTTTCTGTGGGTGCCTGGCCATTTCCATGGGTGCTCAAGCCCCCAAGCTCCCATGGGATTAGAGCCTACGGTTGAAGCCAAACTTTTAGGTAACAGGATTGGGCACCCTGCATAAAGCACTCCATCAAAGCACATAGCTAGTGACTGTTGTTAAAAGGCAAACAAGCTGGGCTGGATGAACTGAAGTACTTTCCAACATCCATCTTTGTGGCACAATTATATTTTAAAAGTTATTTGGTCACTAAATGTTTTATTATTGGAGCTGATGACTCCTTTCTTCAGTCTGAAGCCCTAAGCAGTTTCTCTGTTCGTCTAAACTACAGCACACCTGACAGGCTTGCGCATGAGTATCATACTCTATTATAACATACGTGCAAAAACACCAACAAGACGGATCCCTCAAACAGAATTATAGTAGTACGATGATAAGTTCTGAAGTCAGAATGGAATGGTTTCCATTTTTAATAGGCCGCGCTGTCTGCAGCCCCTCTGCTCCATGATCACACAGGCTGTGAATGACACATATAGGGTTGAACTGGAAGCAGGATAAAGCTCCCGTCGCCAGCAGCAAGCAGAAATCACAGTCTTAAGAGTCCTCTGGGTGCTGTTCCGCCTGGCGGTGCATTCAAGCAACACTTACAAACATGTCCTGCCCAACTAACTCCAGAGGTCCCCAGCCAAAGGTCTGCTTTATGAGCCCTGGAGCTCACACAATCGGACTGGGAAGGCAGGCACATAAAAAACGCCTGGCCATGGATATCAAAGCCTCGTTTTTTCCTTCTCCCCTTCTCGCCCTCTCTTTTGTACTCTCATTCTCTTTTAGTCACACTCACTCTTGCTTCTGTCTTTAACCTCCAGCTATCAGGGAATGTTCTATGAAAGTTGGTTAACATTCTGCAATAGTTCTCTTACAAATAAAAAGTTCTTGTAGCAACATTAATATAACGTTCTCTCGAAGTGTTGTATATCTTTGAGTTAATAAATCAGTGTTTCATTAGTTAGGTGCTTTATTGGCCTTAGTTATTTCTTTACTTTACTTTCAATTTGTATTGTTGTTAGATTGTATTTTATCTCCTGTTTTCTCCAGCCAATATTTGTTAACATGTTTTAGTCAAGTTTGTGATTAATTTTCAGTTTGAAAACGACTCTTTTGTGGCACATTTGCATGATGAGAAAATGGAACATCTACAGTTTCGTTTCTGAACGTTGGCTAATGTTCTGTAAAGGTTCTCTTAATACATGAACCTAAACTTATGTGAAGTTTAGCCTTACAACCAGGGTTAGGTGTTATTCACCTATCGTTTCCCTCTCATTTTAGAGATTTATGGTTAGGGTTAGGTTTAGGGGTAGGGGTAGGGATAGGGTTACCCTTATGAAAAATAAGTTATTCAAGTGTGCTATTATGTACGCCTTTTAAACTAAAAACAAGAAAGTATACTTTGATTCTACTTTGTACTGATATAAACTTTATGTAGGCTACTTCTCAGAAATATACTTCAGCCAGGACCACTTAAGTCAAAAATACCATAGACAAACTTTTAGTCAACTTTTTATTGGCATATTTTGAAAAAGTTTGGCGGCATGGCTCTGTTGTAAATTCCCAATCCTTTTCATGAGCTCCACGAAAAGCTAAGACAGGGAACAACAGCAGCTTCTGGGGACAACTTCCCATTTTTTAACTGGGAGGGCAGCGTAAATCCCCCATTGAGAATCAATGAATGACAACAGAATGACATTGATTAAGTTAAATACAAGTTTAAGTTGGAGCTGGGGGGGAGGTGGGTTGCAAAGCAGCGTGCAGTGGAAGCAGCCAAGCAAGCAGACTTAATTTAAGCTGTGCTTAAGTAAGGCGCCCTGTTTGAGAGTTGCCAATTGAGTGCATATCGGATCAGCTGTTATGGGCGGGGTTGGAATTTTGACTGTCTGCCTGTCTGAACTAAAGCAGAATGTTTGATTTAAAATTGCACTTAAGTATACTTGACTAATACTGAAAGAAAGGTCTAAGTATATTTGGTTTATACTTGTACTCAATCTTTTGATCGAGATATAGGCCTACTTAAAAGTATAATTAAGTATTCTAAGGCTTGTATTTGTGTTTACTATTTTGATTGAGTGGTCGATTAAATACTTAAATACAGCCTAATGTTACCGAATAAAAAATGTTGATGAAGAGGAAACGACCGTGCAACTTTTGGGGTGTTGATGGACTCGATCTACTCCATCTGTGTTATGATCATCATTCTTAATCCGATCCGGACTAAGTCTTTGAAAAAATTGCGATACTCTCAGCTTTTTGTTGAAGTGTTGAGAAAAATGATGCATTAAGCTAGAATAAAATGTTTTTAAAATAGAAAGCGTTGAAGGTATAGGCTATTTCAAGTATAAAAAAATAATACCTAGCCTAAATGGGAACATATAGCCTAGTAGGTATATTTAAAGTGCAAAAATAATATATAAATAGTATAACTATACGTATGATATTATGTTCACTTACAGGTATACTTGCAATATAAAAAGTGTACTTCAAAGTGTACTTTCATATACTAAAAAAGTACTACTAGTATTTGACTATTAACTGCATACTATAAGTTATTTTTGTAGTATAGTTGCAGTACAAATGAAAAACTTTGAGTACACTATAGTTGTGTTTACGACTGTTACACTTCAAGTATACTTAAGTATACTACTAAAAGTGGGCCAATTTAGTCCCAAGTAGTATTGAAGCAGTACAATTACAAATATGCTTCTAGTACATTGATATTAGTATACTTTCTACATAATGTATACTTAAAATATACTTGAA
This sequence comes from Gobio gobio, assembly GCF_949357685.1. Lineage (NCBI taxonomy): Eukaryota > Metazoa > Chordata > Actinopteri > Cypriniformes > Gobionidae > Gobio > Gobio gobio. The sequence continues at coordinate 20,444,137 of NC_137108.1, read as the reverse complement.
CTTCACTAAAGTATACTTAATAAAATTAACTTAAAGTATACTTATTTTCCATAAGGGTATGATTTTCATTTTCAGACAGGAATATTGATCCAGGAACATGTCTACTTGGCAAAATCCCAGTGACTCTTAATATTTCAAACATAACGTTCTTGTAGTAATATTAATAGAACATTCTCCCAAAGTTATCAGGCTTGATAAGCCTTCTCAAAACCATAGCATGAATTTCATACATTGTTAGTGTAACATTGTTTTTAAATGTCCGCAAAACACGTTTTAAGTCACATTGAAGTTAGTTTGGTCTAAAATGTTCAGTTTGAAAACAACAGTTTTGTGGTTCAGTTGAGGAAATAAAACATTCTAATAACGTCCAAAACTTAATGGCAACATAACAAAATGTCCTTAAAACATAAAATAGCTAGCTAGGATGTTGGTCTTTTTCCCAAAAACCTTATTTGGCCCTCACGGATTGGAGTGCAGTCAGCTCTTCCCATGGGAACCCTTATCCCGGGGCACTGCTCTTCCTCACCCTCACCTATCAGCCCGACCAATCTGACTGTGAGATACAGCAGGTCTCGCACACTGCCTGCTCTTTGAACATCCCCTTCTCCGTTCGCTTACCTCGTTAAACATGAAAAGGAAGATCAATGCCGTTGGAGTCACGATAGCGGGGTTGGATGACGCTGGCCATTGAGACTGACAACATTTCTGTGGGTCAACATTTCAACATTTCTTCCTTTTCAATCATTGAGGGTGGACAACTGCCGCTCTCCCAACGGCAAAGGGCGAGACGAAAGCTGGCTGTCCCAGTGTCTCACTCTCCCATTTTGGCTGCTTGTACTACACTGACGTCTCCTGGATGAGGTATTGACCATACAACGTGAAACGTTGCAAAACCACCAAATAGCTTTACATAATGGGTAATGATAACCCAGCATGAGCCACAACGTCCCCATCAAGCAGTTACCACTCTTTTATTTTGCTTTGCAGATATATTATATGTCTCATGATGAATCCAATGACAGAATTTCTCCATTGATGTAATGCCCATGATCTGTCAGTTAAGCAAAGCATAGTTTATTGCCAGTCAATCACAGTCGGCCAACTTGGAAGCAGCTGAACAATTGAACGGCACACCGTGTACATTTGGTTTGACAGGCTGCAAAAATAACACCAACACCAGGCCCTAGAGAACTGGGCATGGACGTGTCTCCAAAATAAATTATTCCACACCAGAGAGGAGCCTTTACAGTTCACACTCCTTTTTATTTGATATAAATTTGGATACCGGGTGGGCGTTTTATAACTCTTTTTTGAAAAGAAACGCTGTTTCCTTTACTGGCTGCCAGGATAGTCTCAGCAGTCTTGTATCACACCTTGAGTTTGGTCAAGGCAAATGGAAAGGACCACAAAAAAAAAAAAAAAAAAAAGATAAATTAATGATACTACACGTGGCATTTTCTGTCCACCACACTGTAAAAGGTGTCAAAAAGTGTCTTTTTAACATCTTATTACAGTCAATGTTTGCTAAATTCATTCAGTTAGATGATGCATTAATACCAAAGTCCCTTTAAGACAAGTCATTTCACTCTGCGCCGCTGGCGGCCATCTTTGAAATGCCTCTCAGTCATGCAAGTGCAGCTCCTATCTTTTTGAATGGAGAAACATCAAATTCTCCAAAACTGTTCACCAAGTTTATGATTTCATATTTGAAATCACCAATTAAGTCTGGACAACTTTCTCAAAAAATTTGTTTATAAATAATGACAATAATGACAAAAAACTGCATTTTTTCACTTGACTCAGCTAATGCGCAGTCCACGTCTCAGAACACTGAAGCTGCGTCCGTAATCGCATACTGTCTGAGTAGGAACTACATTTGAATTTTAACGTGACAGTTAAAAAAAGTATGTTCTATATAGTATGAATGTGTGTAGAATGTAATCCAGACGTACTACATCCGCCATGTTGTCTTTATCATGTGACCTACCAGCATCAGTTGCGTCCCTTCATCTCCATTCATAAAAAAGTAAAGTGTCCATCGAATGTGCACTTTAGATTCTCGCCGGAAGTAGTAGGTCATCAGGGTACTTTTCGCCTACTGTTTTTCTAATACTATTTATTCAGACATACTACTCTGTTGGCGGACTGCTTTTCACATACTATATAGTAGGGAAGTATTCGATTTCGGACACAGCGTGAGCGTTTCTGTAGGAACCGGGTGCTTCTAACGAAAGCTGCAGTGACGCGATGACTATACCAATCAGCGATTGGCTCTTTTCTTTAGAAGGCGGGACTTAATTTGCCATATTGCACCGTCTTTCTGTATATAAAGTCTTTGATTAAAGGAACATACCAACTTTTTAGGACTTTAGCTTATTCATCGTGATGAGACGACTCGACGCCTGTGAAGAGACGACTCAACGCCAGCGTTGATATGGCCTAAAATAATACATGATTGATTAACTTATTCTAACATTTTTCTTTAACATTCTCTTTCTAACATTTTTCAATGTACATTTATGAAATGCACTTTCTGTAAAGCTGCTTTGAAACAATGTGTATTGTGAAAAGCGCTATACAAATAAATTTTAATTGAATTGAATTGAATCATATCCCCCAGAGTTAGATAAGTCCATACATTCCATTCTCATCTCCGTGCGTGCCATAACTCTGTCTGACACACCCACCGCTAACCTAGCTTAGCACAAAGACTGGAGGTAAACGGCTCCAGCTAGCCCACTGCTCAATAAGTGACAAAATAACACCAACATTTTCCTATTTACGTGTTGTGATGTGTATAGTTACATCGTGTGCTAAGACTGACAGAAAATGAAAAGTTGCGATTTTCTAGACTGATATGGCTAGGAACTATACTCTCATTCCTGTGTAATGATCAAGGAATTTTGAGCCGTATCTCAGCGAAATACACACACATACTCATTACAAATGACAGTAAACAAGCACACTTATGCCTTTTCGGGGGGTGCTTAGCAAACTGAAAACTTTAAATCTGTCTAACCACTCAGATGAACCGCGAGCTCTCACTATCTTTCCGTAGACTACAGCATCCGTCAAAATAAAAGTCCCTACTTATTAAGACAGATAATGCAGATCTTAAACCTATTTAAACACACAGAAATGTCAAAAATGTACACAAAAAAAACAAATTATAAGATAAAACACAATGAAGTCTGTTACACGTTGGTTGGAAGTTAGCCTGTTTTCAGGTGCTGTGTAATATCATTGCGCCGCTGCACTCATGGTACAGCAGTACAATTCCTTGATCATTACGCAGGAATGAGAGTATAGTTCCTAGTCATATCGGCCTGGAAAATCACAACTTTTAATTTTCCATCGGTCTTAGTACACGATGTAACGATACACATCACAACACGTAAATAGGGAAATGTTGGCATTGTTTTGTCACTTATTGAGTAGTGGGCTAGCTGGAGCCATTTACCTCCAGTCTTTGTGCTAAGCTAGGCTAGCGGTGGGTACGTCAGACAGAGTTATGGCACGCATGGAGATGAGAATGGTATGTATGGACTTATCTAACTCTGGGGGATACGGTGAATAAGCTAAAGTCCCAAAAAGTCGGCGTGTTCCTTTAATACCATGTTGACGTTTGTTGACCATGCTGATTCAGATGGATCATTAAAATTTATAGTGACAGGAAAAAAAGTTCAATTGTTGGAACAAATGATAAAATACTTTCAAGTATTTGAAGTAAATCGAATACTGCCCAGATTAATATGCAGGCAATTATTATTTTGACATGTGTTTTTCTTGTCTTCAAAGCAATTCTGTTTGTTTGGGGCGGGACTGTCTCTTTGTCAACCAATGACAGATGAGGGGCGTGTCCAGTTTGAAGCTATTTTCTTTGCAAATCCAATTGGTCACACCATTAGCTCAGAAATTACACACTTCATAATTAATATATGTCATATCTAGTCAGAGAGCAATAAATGAAGTGATATATACTGAATTAAATATGATCATTTTATACTGAATTATATTTTGGTGTATATTCTGAATTTTTTTTTAACAAAAAATATAATCCACATTTTAGAATTTCAGACATAAAACTGGCAATCAGTCACTAACACTGAATATTCAAGATAATACCTGCAGCACGAATTAAAATTTTTTGCAATTTATTGGGTTCTTAGATATCAGTTCAGCTCTCTAAATTCAAAATGGTTGAATAAAAGGTACAGCGCTGTCACTGCGGCAGTACCCAAAGGTACAAAAGCGAAAAGGTACTAATACATACTCTTAAAGTACTGATATGTACCTTTAAGGCACTGAAAGATGTACCTTTTCACGTTTGTACCTTATGGTACCGCCCCAGTGACAGCGCTTTACCTTTTTTTTTCTTTTTTCTGAGAGTGCATTTGAGACATAAGCTGCTCAAACTGAAATACTCCAAAATGGAGGCTTCGGCTAAGCCTACCTTGCATAATTGGTTAAACTTGGCCTGGTCGCTTTAACCCAGGTTATATATCACCGTCTTGAGGTTCACTTTATCTTAACATCTTTAATGCAGACTTAGGGAAGCTCTCATGTTCACTTCAAAGCCCTGTTCCGAAAGCCTTCAAAGTCAGAGACTAAAACCTCTGGATTGCCCTCAGAATCAGAAGCCGGACTCTGGCGGAGTGTGGGAAAGTTTGTTAGGGAGCAACTGCATTTTATACTCCCAATTCTGTTGGAAATTCACTTCAGTGAAAAGATTGTCCAGAGAAGTACAGGATGGAAAAGAACTTTATTTATAAAAGGTGATCTGTGACAGAAGGGAACGCGTACGGTTACAAACGAAATGTGACATTCTATCGCTAGCGGACAGTTCTCATTAACATCCAGTGGAACAGACAACAGGAATGAAACAGGCCAGCTCAGGTTGACTCACAGGCTATTTGTAGACATAGTGATGGCTCACATCAATTAAACATGTTTTCCTCCTCAAGTTGTTTTTTGTTTTTGTTGATGTTTTTCAGAGGAAAAAAATATTTTACACCAAAAGCTTGAAATAAAAAAGGGAATTATAGGAAAGATGGCTCGCTAACAAAAAAATGACAATAGTACATTTCTTGATCACGCAAGTTGATCTGAGCACTTCATGAAGAGAGACGGCCAACGAATGGCAACACTGCCTAGGAAAGAACAGAACGATTACCTTTTTTTTTCTACCGAAGAAACATCAAGCCTGCGTGTCGTGGTAAACACATCACGTGGGAATACAGAGGAAATGATTGGTTTTAAAAGGGGGCTCCCCCCGCCGTCTCCTCACTCACTTTGTAATTTGCCTCAACAGTAAATCAGAGCTCACTGCTGGGCCCTCTGACTTCAGCACGGAGTCGTCCTCTCCCAGCATTCCTGCGCTCATGAATCATTCTGATTCCTGGCTTCCACCAGGCATTTCCTCTACAACTCTCTCCCTCTGAAAATTCAGCAAGGAGCCGAGCGCTGCTCACGATCCTGGGCAGCCTTCAGTTTGGGCCACAGGAGAACAAGGAACACAGAATGTCATTCTAGAGCTTTCTAGATCTCGTTCCAACTGTTAAAGGAATATTCCGGGTTCAATGCAAGTTAAGTTCAGCCCAATAGAAGTTAAGCTTGACAGCAATTGGTATTACAGGCTATTGATTACAACAAAAATGCAAAAAGTGAATAGGGACAATATATTAAAATGCTCAGTTTATCCACAAGATGTAAACAATATGCTTTTTCGGTGTCAATTTTACAAAAACAGAACACGTAAAACCCAAAAATGACCATTAAAATAAACTTTACAGCTCAAATAATACACGTTTCAATAGAAGAATTGCCATTTACATAAAATTATTCTATTATATTAAACTAAATCTTCAACAACAAAAAAAATTTGCCCCATTAACTCTTCTATTGTTTTTGTTTTGTTTTTTTTGAAAAAAAATGAGTCAAAAATATTTTTTGTGGTAATCAAAAGTGATGTCAGTTATGCATTACTTGTATTGAATCTGGAATATTCCTTTACATTTGTTGTTGTGTGATTTTCATGTTTACCGACTTTGTTCCCAGATGATCTGGAAGTCTTTCAGCAAAAAAACAAAACCTTACTCTTACATAATGTAACATATCTTTATAATAACATTCATATAAAGCAAAGTAAGATCTATAAGAAGTCCATAGTGCCATGGGAAATCACAGAAATATCCTAGAAGAGCTTTGAGTTGCTGTTTCTCAAAGGGCGGATAGAAAGTAGAAAGGATTCCTTAAATTATTATTATTTCAATAAACAATCAAATACGGCTTCTTAGCATTTAAAAGACCAAGTCGGCTAAATTCTCGTCTTATTCAATTATATACAAAAACATACAACGTACAATACACAGATCACTTCACAAGTTCACGAACGAGACCAGATCCGAAGCTCCCGAAGCAGTGGCTCTGTGTCGTGTAAGCATGTCGCGTGTATGTCAGCCTGTGCCTTCGTGTGCAAGTGTGAAGATGTGTCTCTCGATTCATATCATGGCCTGTATCACCATCCTCCCGTTAACCTGGTGGATGTAGGAGCTCTGCTTGTCAGCCAGGCTCTGAGAGGCCATTGTCTCATCATCACTGGTATTGGGCTCCTCTTTGACCCGGATGACCCCAGGGTGAGTGTCCAGTGGCTCGACGGGTGAACCGAAGCTGCGGTGGCTGTCGGGGCTGTACTTCCTGATGACGCCACCAGAGGGCGAGCTGTCCTCCTGCATGACGTGGTCATGAAAATCCTCTCCCTCTTCCTCCTCTGACTCCTGCAGGTGGACGTTCGGCTGACGAAGCTGCTCGATGGACTTCGATAGCATCTGAGGAAGAGAGAGACGTGAATTATTGTTATTGGAGGTTCTGTCAATGTAGGACTACATCATCATTTCAGTCCATGAGTGATTTATTGTCCCCGTTCCAATTCAGGCAACACAAACAGAATTGGAACTCATTCACGGGATAGCGAAAATAGTGAGGAGGAATCTAATATAAATATACCCTACGTCAAGTAAATATAGTCATTGTGTCCAGGAATTGGTAACATAGGCTTATCTTCTACTAAAGCTGGATGTAAAAAAATACACATGTGCCCTATTTAGCACAGGTAAAACATTCAGTCATTAAGCCAGAGCTAATCCCTGATTTCACAGCATTCATGACTTAATTTCCCTCAGAAATCATTTACTTCTAGCTACAACTGTTTAGGGCTACAGACCATCCAAAGAGAGATTATTTACTCTTACTAGGAGTTGCTTCCAGTCACTTTTATGGTAAAAACTGAATTCAGCTTTGCTATTGAAAAATAACAGGGTCAATTAAATGACACTTTTTTTCTCTCTCTTTTTTCTCTCATATAATCTATGAATTACTCAAATACATTCAAGTGAAATCCATACATGACTTATACCTCTTCTATGATAAACATGTTTAGAATTTCTGTATTAAAATTCATTTTGATATCTTTGGGGAGGATCAAGTTAAAAATGTCAAGGTGATACAATTGTCTGGGTAATATCATAGTAATAATAACAAAAAAGGCTTAGTTAAATTTTTTATTTTTTTTTTAAACCTAGAAAATATAATCATCATAATATTTGAAAAGCATGTTTGCTAAATCAACAAGTCATGTGATGCAACCAACGTGCAGAAAACAAACAAACATGAAATTATATTATAGAGAGACTCCAGCAGACCCTCATAACTGTGCATCAAGGTCAATATGTCTCCAACAATATCAATATTATAATATTTAGTTTAGGCTGTAAAATATCTGGTGGCCAACAGCCTCAAAAACTTAATGACATGCATGAGTTATTAATTCATGATATTTCTAAAATAAACTATTTACCTTCATAAACACATTAAAAAACCTTTTTGAAAATATTTTTCCTCTACACTCTACACTAAAAGTTTTTTTAAGATTTATAATATTATTTCAATGAATTGTACAATTCCATCAAATTGAATTGAATAATCCTTACACATTTTAATTGAATTATTGAACAATCCGTAATCAATTATTCAATTAAAATGTTTAAGGATTATTTAATTCAATTTGTTGGAATTTATTCATTTAAATGTGTAAATCCTCAAAAATTTCTTTTTTGAGTGAACTTGAAAGTAAGTGAAAAAGTAAGTGAATTTGTTTGAGGTATGTTTCTAATGCCAGATTGTTAAGATATTGAACCTTTTTTGAATCATATCTGTGATTTGTTTTCATGAAAATGGTTTAAAAGTTTTCCAAATTCATGATTTCGAAATAGGCCTACATTTCTAAGAACCTGTTTTAAACTATATTTTATAAAACAGCTGCACTCTGCACATTTTTGTATTTAAACATGATTTGCTAAAGTTTCCCATAAAAACGAATGACTTTCAAACTACACTGATGCAACCATACCAGTCATTCGTGACCCAGACCAGACTTTTTTTTTTTTGTACATGCCCCTGGTGACTGAGGCCATAACAATAAATAGGCAAAACAAGTGCTCTCTAGGCACTTTTGATCTTCATGTCTGAAAATTGCACATGTAACCTTGAATTTCCCATAGCACTCTCAGCAATAATAAGGCAGATCAATCTGCAAGTTCCCGCTATAACAATGGGGTCTTTCACAGCGCGAGCCTCCCGTGTCGCTAACCTTGCATGCGCGGCAGAATAATTGCACTTAAACGGATGGCCAGGTCACGGCTGCTGGTGCACAGAAACACAAATATTTCCACAAGGGAACAAAAGTATGTATTCTATCCACTTTGGTGCCCATTTGAACTTGTCCCTGTGCAATTTTGTGGTGTTAGCATGCAACTGATGCCTTAAGCTATGCTAATTCAAATGCCGCTTCTGAACCCAGTACAAGTTTTTCCCTCACATAATGGAGATGGGCTGTCCAACTTTAGATCCCATGTGAACTGAATGGTATTTCAAGGTAAATGTGTTTTATGATGACAACATAATCATTCAGCTTCATCCTCATCTTCCCATGATAGCACTAAGGGCATTTTTTAAACCTTTAGATCATTTGTTTTGCTCTGAATCAGAGACTTAAAGGGCCCTTTCATACACCCGGTGCAATGCGATGCCAAGCGCGACACAAGTTATTTTTTTGCTAGTTTCAGCCCGATGCAGTTATCATTTTCGCGTCCACAGCGTCACGTTGTTTAAATAGCAAATGATTTTAAAAGAAAAACAGAAAATAACTGCGGTAGTATTTTTTTTTTTTTTTTTAAATGGCGTGTTAGTAATATGCGCCCAAAGGATTTATGTGAATTTATGGGGGTTTTATGGCTTTATTTTCATAAAAGTGTACATTCACAAACTTTTATGAATGTATAAGCCTTCATTCTCACAGTAACTGATCAATTATAGGCAAACCACCCCTTTCAGGCCATCTCGGGCTGATTGTTTTGGTGTGGATGCAGGTGCGATTGCCATGTTCATATATGCCTAAACGACCCGAAATAATGGAGAAACGTGCCAGGTTTTGAAATAAATGCTCCAAACGAGTCAAAACCCCTTAAAATCATTGCTGCACTGACAGTTGGTTAAATGATTGTACCTGGTTGATGTGGACCTGTTGCTGGTACTGTTTCTGTTTCTCCAGGAAGTTCTGATGTTGCTGCTGAATCACAAGTTGAGCTAGTGTGCTCTGGGGCAGCGGAGCCGACTGGGTGCGGTTCAAGGGCCGGTGACGGGGCAGTTTGGGTCGGGTGCTGCTCGGAGAGGTGTCCATCATGGCCAGCGGAGAGGGAGGATGCACAGGACTTTGACCTATGGAACAAAATGTATGTATCTGGTAAATATAAATGTTAATAGAATTAAAGTTTCACCTCTCTGCCCTGATTTCATTTAAAAGAATAGTTCACCCAAAATTATTTACTTATCCTAGATCTCCTTTACATGTTCCCAAGAGGAGTAGAGAAGCTTAATTAGTGAACGAATCATTCTTTTGAGTTTCACAAAATCTGAATTATTTGATTAAAAATTAGTTAGACTTAAAGCTAGAATACACTACGTGACTTCTGCGCAGATTTACAGTCTGTGCTCTGCAGAAATGATTGAATCCCTGTTTAATACTGCTTAAATCTTCAGTAAACAGTTCATTTTATTTTAATTCAAATTATCAGTTATCATTATTGCATGCTAAGAAGCAAAGCTATGACTGAGTTTGTTGTGTTCAGAACGACTTGGTAGTGTGTGATCCTCAGTCGTTTAGTGTATGCTGCCTCTTTCTTTTCTCTTTTTTAACCATTCAGTCGGCAATTGTTTGATGCCTAGTGTTCAAATCTTTTCAGATCTGAAAAGTCATATAAAGCCGGGTGCACACTGTGCGATTTATAATAGTCCTTTACGTTTGTACATGATCCCCGCTGTAAGCCATGTCACACTGTAAGATCTAAGTTGTCATTAATGTCAGACTGTACGATAGTCAAGGCGCGCTAAAAATGGACGCACGCAAGAAAACTCGTCCGGAGTTATATATCATCAATCAATGACACGTTCGGTGACAGTGAGCTGCATTACACGCGGGATTCAAATGGTGGCTACAAAGAAATCTCTAGCGCTCATTTTGTTCATAGTTTGTCTTGAAAAACGGTCGTCCAGCGGTCACAGAAATTTGATCGCAGCGGTCATTAATCGGCTGCCGATGAACATGTCAAACTAACGATCCGAGACTTCAGATTTTAGCCTAGGATCAGAGGAATCTTTTAGGATTTGCAAAATTTGTCCCAGGCGGCCAAATCGTGGCCAAAATCGCACAGTGTGCACCCGCCTTAAGGTATTCAAGGTTTCAGTCTTTATAACTCACAGACTCAGTGACCCGGTTGCAATGATTAGCATCCTGTTCGTGACACAAAGAAATCGTATGACTTCAGAAGACTTTGAAGCCTTTATGTTGCTTTTTTTAAAGCTTAAAGGATCCAGTCCCCATTCATTTCACTAAAGAAAGAAAATCATTTGGGTTTGGAACACCAATTGGGTAAGCAATTAACCCTTAAATGCATGAATGTTTCATCAATTATTATTTAATTATTGGGACTTTAGAGACCCGGATCATGGATCTCTAACTGACCACAATAGTATAAAACGATATATATTTTGCATATTTTGTTACCTATTGGAACTTGGAAATGTTCAATTTAAACATCATCACTATCATCATCAGAGCTCATTTCCCCAGTACATTCAGCATCTGGCTCATATTCACAATCTCAAACATATTCTTTCCAATCAATCTTCTTCACCAGATTCACCATCAAGTGACAGTGACGCTAATATTTGATTGTGTACAGTATTTGTTCTGCAGTAAATCGCTGAGCCATTTCAAGTTTTGCTGATGATTCTTGTGTATTCTTTTGTTTTATGTCTGCGGTAATTATGAGTAAAACATCACATCATTGTGTATTAGACACCCTGAAGAATTAAGGGGAATTGCACTTATTGAGTTATCAGTGATTCAATGCAGAAATTTACTTACACTATTACATACCCCGGGTCTCTAGCGACCCGATATACTTTTTTACAAAAAAAAGGAATTTCAAAATCAGACATTCTTTTATAATTGTATTAGTGCTGGGGAAAAAATATTGTGATTAATCACATCCAAAATAAAAATTTGTGTTTACATAATATATGTGGTGTGCACTGTGTGCAATTATTATGTATATATAAATACACACACATGCATGTATATATTTAAGAAATATTTGCATGTATATACTGAATATATAATTTATATTATATTTAAATATATTTTTATAACATATTTGTCTTAAATATATACATGCATGTGTGTGTATTTATATATACACATAATAATTATACACAGTACACACATATATTATGTAAACACAAACTTTTATTTTGGATGCGATTAATCACAATTTCCCCAGCACTCATTTTTTTTCTTTTCTTGTTATATTGTTTATAATGAATAGATTGAGAAATACTAAGAAGGTTGATGTATAACTTTACAAAATGAATAAGGGGAAGGGTAGTGAATGACGACAAATACCCAAGGTATGCGTTTAAGGGTTAATGACTCAATCATAATTTTTGGGTGAATTATTCCTTTAAAAACTTTAGGCCACAAGCTGAAAGGTTACAGGTTCAAACCCCACAAGGGACAACCTTGAGCAACCAACGTTGTGTTGCTGATCAAGGCACTTAACCCCATGTTGCTCCAGGGGGACTGTACACACTGTGCCATGTGAAAGCCGTTGAAATAAAATGTATTATATTCTATTGAACACAGTTCTGAATTATTCTGAAAGAATCTTGTATATCAAAGCCTCCGATGTTCTCACCAGTCGAGAGGATCTTTTGATGGCGAAGTTGTTCCTTCTGGAGGAGGTGCTGCAGGAGAGCTTGGTGGCTGCTGCTCACTTTGGTCTCCATTGCAACAGACAGGGGCACTGGACCCAGAAGTTGGGTGGGCAAACCCTGAATGACCGCTGATACCCCACCAGCATCAACATGCTTCTCCTGAAGTCCTAAAGTAGCCTGACAGGTGATAGAGAGGATATTGTCATTGTTTTCCCTCTTGGTTCTCTTGCAAAAGTTTTGAATGTACTGATTCAAATCTCAAATATGTGCTCTGATAAACAAGGGATGATGTGGAAGGGTCTTGAATCATTCAGATCAAAAATGTTTCTTATAGCATTAACCAAATACAGACCACTGTAGTCATTTTTATTTAATTTTCTAGGTAAAGAGCAATAACATATTTAAACTGAAGATTAAACATTATTTGGAGCTACGCTTAATTATCCTGGTTTGGCCGGACTTTAAACAGCAGTAATGGATGAGGTGAATGGGGAGGGCTGGAGTGCAACTGACACCAGACACTTAAGCACAATATTTATCTACGGCCTATAAAATCCCCAAAGGTCAAAGGCCAACACCCTGAGGCTACACATATCATCCAGTCAGCCAGTGATGGCTAGTCTTTCAACAGTCAAAGCAATATGCAGCTGAACCAAGGCCATAAACTACATTTCCCCTCATTTATCAGCGTAAACATCCACAAAAAAATAATTAGAAGTTAATCAGTTTTGGTGACTCTTAAATCAGAGTTTTGCACATAAGTTTCATGGTTCTTTTGAATAGGCTTGATACCGGAATTGTATATATATATATATGCACACATGCACTACCGCCATACTTGTTGCAGTCTAATTCAGTGTGACAGACTTCATTGTGTCTTGTTGTTCAGCTGAACTGCATAATTGACCTGTTATCACTGTAAAGCTGCTTTGAAATGATGTGTATAAAGCGCTATATAAATAAAGGTGACTTGACTTACACTGATGGGAGATGAGGCAGCCGGGAGACCCAGGGAGATGTTGGGCAGCGATGGAGACGTATAGAGATTTAACATAGACATTGAGCTTTCAGGCCCTAATAACCTCGGCTGTGACGGCCACCGCTGTGATGGAAAAAGAGAGAGAGAGAGGGATGGAGGAAGGGGAGAGAGAAAAAGAGATATTTTGAAATCCCACTATGGACCATTGGAAAGAGCAACAGCAACAGAACAATAAACTTTAATGTACTAAAACGAATGACGGTTTTGTTCCTGCCACAGCGGAGCTGTATGCGCTCAACCTGAAGGACGTAAAACCAAAGCAACAGAGAAACCCACAAACGCAGAATCCTATCCCAGCAGTCGGTATCATTTCACAAAGTGTATCAGAGAAAAAAAACGGATCAGTTTTCGACTGTACTTCCTCCACCCAGTGGTGCGGCCCATCAGCATGTGGCAGAGAGGCTGTACTGTTTACCCTCCAATCCCTCCTGCCTATTCACTGACCTGTATGTGGATATCCGGCCTTATTTGACCCAGGGGACCAGTTCCCTCTGAAAGAAGATACCCAATGTAACGGATCACAAACAAGGCTCGCTTTCGAAACTGGCGCGCTGTCTGCGGGTAGCTCCTCGGCCCAGCGGTCCAATCCATGAGACGTCAAGCTTATGTCAATACAATAGCGATCGGGCGTGTTTGTGTTGTTAGCGTGTCTTTGGCTACCAGCGGCTGGTGGATCAATTAAGCTCAACCACCCACCACCTCGACCCTGGATCACAGCGCAATAAGCATTCCTTGTCGGCTATTGCATTGGAGGTCCATGGGAGTGTAAACAGTGGTGTCGAAGAATAACACAGCTGCTAAGCTGAGGCTTCACAGAGACATGTCACATTTGCCCAGAATACACCTCTTTGTGAGCAAAGTCCACAGGGACCTCGGGGAACCGAGCCGTGATCCACCAGGAAGTGAGTCAGAGGGAGCTAATGAACATCAGCGAAAAGTAAAGGCCCTCCATGTTCCTAAAGGAATATTTCGGGTTCAGTACAAGTTACACTCAATTGGCAGTAGGGATTCATGGTTTGGAGAAGAAGGAAAAAAAATCAAATTGCGATTTTAAAAAAAAATATATGCTTGTTTGTGGGGCTTTACAATTTGGCCCAAAATTTTGTGATTATAAATCAATATGACTATGAGATTATGCCCTTTTATGGAGTGTCTATTTACAATAAGTGCAAGAGGCAGAGGCTATTTACACAAAATCCGCCCCCTAACGTCTGATTGGGCCAGACTGGATTGTCAACAGTAGCAATAGTGTAGGGTAAGGCATGTGGCAGAAAATTTTGACTTTCGAATCAGCCTTTTGCCGAACTTGCTCTACTCCCTTTTCCCATCACATATCAAATCGGAAAGAAATTTATTTTCATTAAAAATTAAGAAAATATTCAAAAGGTGGAAATAAAGTGTCTAAAGTATGTTTAATAATAAAATATGGGTAGGTGTAGGGAGGGCTTTATTGTCCCAATAAGGCGGCATCCATTTAATAATTTTAATAAATATAATAATTTGCACCATGTTATTATTGCATGCCGTTTAATGTACAACAACACTGTATCTGACACTATTTATAAGTATAAATAGCATCTAACTACTATTTACACTTATCGCAAAGAAAATACTGCTATTTGTACATAGTGTAAATAGAATCTAGTTAAAAATATTACCATTGTAAATTTTATAATCTGCTGATATGCAAAAGAACAGTGTTGCTCTTCACTTTTAAACACGCAGCGCATACATTTCATTAAATTGCAGGCAATATAAAATATGAAGTTTATTATTTTATAAATGTAATTTATTTATTTTTTTCATACTACAATCATGTTAAGATATATATTTTTAATATTTTATACTTTTGAGACGGTGAGTATTTTAGCATCCCCAGCCACTTCCATTCTAATTTTTTTTTTTTTAAGAAATGGATGGTCAAAATTCATTTTGTGGTGATTAACATTTTGAACAACAGTGTTGTCGATTGAGCTTAACTTGTACTGAACCTGGAATATTCCTTTAATATGCACACTATATTGAAGGTTGAAGGTGTAAATGTCCATAGGTGAGCCCTGAACGTAACTTTGTTTCAAGCAGTATCTGATCTACTCTTTCTTGCCCTCAGCTTTACGAGAGCCGCAGGCAAAGAAAACCACATCGCTATGCCAGTAAATGTTAGTGGTATAGAGCAGGAGTTTGTGGGAGGAAGTGAGCTGACTCTTTATTGTCCGTGCTGGGAGCCGTTTTCATTGGACTGCGACGGACAAGCAGGTCACATGCTGCAGAGACAGAGTTCTGTTTTCATAGCTGCACAAGGACAGGCTGGGTTTGTGTCGAGGAAAGTTATGGGTGCGGCCTGGTGGCCATCAACTTCTCTTTTAGTCATACAGGTTCTAATCTTTCAGGAAAGCTTTGATGAAACTGCTGCGAGAAAGCTAAACTGTTAATAGACTTTTGTACCTGTAATAAAACATGTTTAATGTAAGTACCTCAGTGCGTGTGGTGACTGGTAGTGAGGAGGGTCCGTTTTCAGCCCCCAAGGCACTGCAAGCCCCGTTGGGTGAACTGGGCCCTGATCCTGGTGCACTGTTGCTGGCTGTGGATTCTGGGGAAGATGAAATTAAACAGACATAAGTTCAAGTGTATACATAATTGACATTATCGTTTATAAACGGTACAGATCTGTAGATCAACAACAGTTTTCAATTAAGTATATTTAACCTGCACTTGGCTACATTTATATACATTTTTCAAAAAAGTAAAAGAATAACACTATATATACATAATATAGTAACTGTAATCTGTAAAAAAGTAACTGTAATCTCATTATGAGCATTTTCAAATGTCATATATTGTAATTGCATGTACTTAATTTCTGGAATCTGATTACATAATCATCACACACACAATTATGTAATCAAATTCCAAAAATTACCAAGTACTTATAATTACAATATATTACATTTTAAATTGCTCATAATGTGATTACAGGTACTTTTTATGGATTATATGATTATATATTATTTACACAATGGCAGTAAATTATTCATAATGATTCCCCCTAAATCTTTTCTTTCTCTCTCCCTTTTTAAAGTTTTCTTTGTTTAAAAGTCATACCACTTATATACGTTCGGAACTACTCAATATAGTTTTCTTTTCAAGAATTTCATCCTTTTTTTTCATCCTTATTTCTGCCCCCTGCCTGGCATCTGGTTAACAGAAATAGGATGATGTAATATTTGGCATATATACATAAGATTTACTGGATGACAATCTTGCCACTGTGTTTTTCCAAACCCAACCATCAACTGCTGCCACTGATACATTATAAATATACATAAGCGACTGAAATACCATGGAAAAATCCTTCAACCGGGCCAAGGCTCAAAACCACATTGGATGGCACTCTGGATTACACCTGCCAGAGCGGCTGTTACATAATAAGATCAGCACACTGAGCTTCACAGACAGTGGATGGAGAGAAACTGCCAGTGGACTGCCAACCAGTAGGATGTCTTATTGTTTATGCCCCGGGTATATAGTTTATCATTGTTTATTGTTTAGAGCTTTATTTATCCCCTTGGGGCAATTCGTTTAGGCTAAGTTTTGGTGAAACTTCAACTTGTTATCAAAAATGGTTCCTTCGTAGTTATATTCCTCTACTACATCCACTTGTGCATTATTAATGACCACAGGTTAAAGCGCCAGTGTTCTTTTACAAAAATGAATAATCATCTCTTTCGTTTTTGATACATTCGGATCTACAATTGAATCACACAAAACCGAACCATATTCCTGATCTGAATGTGAAAGTAAAGAGAGAAGCACATATTGTCTGATGTGAGATGCATTATGGGATGGCATTCCTACCCAGAAGCTCCAGGGCTCTCTTTTTGAAGGGTGTCATGATGCTCCCCTCCTTCCTCCTGAGGAGCGGGCTGCTCCTCCTCTCTGCAACCTTCTGCTTTAACCTGGACCGCACCTTTAGATTGGGCTCTGAGACTGAAGAGAAAACATAGGGACACATTTAAATCAAACATTCTGAATCTAAAATCTTTAATCTAAGCTTTTTTTTTAGCCAAGTGTTGTTACGGAAATGTTTTGATGTGTTTGTAGCTATGCCTGTTAGTAAGCAGGAGAGGGGATTCACAGTATTGCGTAGTAGCGTTCCTGTACTGTGATGCTATCGGTCTGTGATCAGATCTGTGGGCATTTACCATCTGTTTTCAAAGATCAGAGTTCCCTCATCATCTGGAGAAAATTAGGCTGAGAAGCACAAAGGTTTGACATAAACTGACCATAAAAAATAAAAAAAATTCTGAAAAATAAGAAAGGATTTTTGGCATGATGTAATGTTTGAACATACACTCAAAAACAATTAAGCCTTTTTCCAGATTTATGCATTTCAATTAATAGTAAAATTCCATCAAATTGAATTGAATAATCCTTACATATTATGAATTAAGAATTTTAAATGAGTAAAACAACTTAATAAAACATTTTGTATAAATCTTAATAGAACAATGGAATGGACCATTTAATAGGTTTGTGATTCGTATTAAATGTTTTATTAAATTATTTTTGTATTATAACTTTTTTTACTCATTTAAAATTATTTAGAGTACTAAATAGAGTACTAAAAATTATTTAGTCATCTTAATTCATAATATGTAAGGATTATTCAATTCAATTTGATGGAATTTTACTATTAATTGAAATGTGTAAATCTTGAAAAAAAGGCTTAATTTTTGTGGGTGTAGTAAAATAGTGATATATAATATTAGTTTGGGCTCAGTAAGATTTTTTGTATTAAATAAATTAATGCTTTTATTCATCAAGGACATATTGAACTGATGAAAAGTGACAGTAAAGACATGTTTAATGTTACAAAACATTTCTATTTCAAGTAAATGCTGTTATTTTTTTCAAGTTGTATTCATCAGAGAATCCTGAAATAAATGTAACATGGTTTCCACAAAAATATTGATAATAACAAATCGAATCAATACTAACAATATGACTGTTTCACTATATTTTAATCAAATAAATGTATTAATGCAAATTAATTCTTCTTATTACGGTATTACATTAATTTTCAGGATTTTAATAATATTAAAATGTTAGGCTATAAATGCTCACAGCAACTTCAGCTCAGATATCTTTTATTAAGTCCATTTTACATGCAGCTATTTTTAATTGAGTTTATTTATAGTGAGTCTCTGTACAGTAGTAATTAAATTAACAGACAAATTTGGCAGATCTTTTGGTGAGTGAAAGTAACATGCCTTCTATGCAAATGCAAAACGTATAAAAAACAGACAAGGACTACAATAAAAAAAAAATTCTACAACATTATGACACCCTGCAGAGTATTTTGCCATCATTTAAATACTGTTGAATTATGGAGAAGTGTCTGTTTTGCATGACTGTAATGTACAGGCAAGTGTTTCTAAACAACTCCCTGATGGGAAGTGAGTGAGTAAGTCAGCCACCCACATTCAGTGCCTCCCTTTGGGAAACACCCACATCACAACTAGCAGCCAAAAATACCAAAATCTGGTCTCATTATTATGAGTGCTGTTTTATTTTTTTCCCCATCATTTCCCCATTGTGCAGTAGTAACACCACCACCTAGTGAGCAAGTTATGTTTATCAGAAGTCAACCCATATGTATAAACAATCACAGTTTTGCATGATAAACAACTTTTGCATTATACTGTAAAACGCTCAAAATACTTAATTGGTTTGAGTACACAAACTTCAGTTAGTTCAGTTAAATTAACTGTTATGAGTATTTAGAACTATCTTTTACTTTCGAGTTCACAACACTGACATATTTCAAGTAAACTGAACAGTTTCATTGTTTTGAGTTTTCTCTCATTTCCTTTAATTTAGACTAACTTAAGTTTAACTGAAACTGGGCTGGAATTTTTCTCCCCAAGCATGCTTTGCCCGTGGCACTCTAAAGGGAGAGTAAATGCTAAAATTAAGCGTTATATAATGTTTTTTGTGCAATATTTATGGTAAGGGAGATTTAGTAGTGATTCATATTGTGTTATGCTAATTTAGAAGATTTTCTTAATGTGGATTTTTGGAGAGTTTACCATCATGGTGACAAGCCTGCTGCTTGGATTAAGTTACTGTACTCATTCAGTAAGTGCTATACCATCCATGATATTGTTGACATGTTAGCAAATTGGCATTTTCTGAATAAGTTTGCTATAGCTAGCAAAATATTTCTTAATTTCAAAAAATCTTATTCGACATTTTTTGAGTTCTGACAGCTATTAGGGTTTACAGTGAAGTAAATAACTTGTTTGATTTGCAAGAACTCAAAATAAAAAAGCTAATTAACCAAATCGTTTATGTTAATTGCTATCAAAATGTAGCAAAAAGTTAGCTGACTTAGTACTTCAAGTTCGGAGCGATTAACATGCATGGGTCTCACAAATTTACTTAAAATTGGGAACATCATAACCCAAAAAAATTTATGTAACTGAGTACCTACATTTATTTAAGTTAGCCTAACTTATTCGGGTTTACAGAGTATAGTTTGTTCGCCACTATGTCGTCCGGCCCTCCAGTTAAGATCTTATGATCATGATTTATTTTAGAGAAGTATTGTTGCCATCCTAGAAAGACAGTTGACCAAATGGAAATGGCCATACAGGATGACTTTGTATGAGTAAGTGGGAGTCATGGGAAGACACAGCTGTAAGTAGTAATCTCACGGGAAAGAACTGGACCGCAGGCTGGGCTGCTATTTCAGGCCTCTTCAGAAGCAGAGGCAGGACTGTCTGCTCCCATCCAGCAGTGCGCTAATGGGATGTAAATCCCGCTAGCGGAGTGGGCTGAGAGCGAACTGCAGGGAGCCCTCTCCAATCCGCCTTGCACCCCACACTGTCCTGATTGCCTTCTATTTTTACTCTGCGCTACAGCCTGTCACCACGGGAACGCTACCCTATTGCTGTGGAGGTGGAAGAGCGATGGTTGGCGGGTTTAGTAGGAGGCTGTGATCGTGATGCCATGGGAGAACACATCACTCTACTCCACAGCTTCGCTAAAAAACAGTGGTCATCACTCTGTAGGAGTGACAGGCCCGACACCTGCTTGATTTTTCCCCACGCTGACATACAGCCTAGAACCAGAGGCCAAGCCAAACAAGAATATGTATGAGGCAATGACTTAACAGGCCCATAAATCAATCATATTATTACATTTGAAAGCAGCGCTGGAGGGTACACACTGCTGAGTACTATTTATTGTGTTGTCTCAACTCGAAGATGAAGTTCCCTTCAAAGTTGTGTGGCTTAGCATGTGTCTGACAAGTGTGAAGAGTGTATGTGTGTAAAGTGACAAAAAAGATAATCTCTACTAAGAAAACCAGGGTCAATAATTAACACTCACCAAGAGCCAATGTGAGTAAAAATGGCCAAAAAAATAATAAAACTAAGTTACTTGTTGTTAGTTATGGTACATAGTTAAAATCAATATTCAGAGATGTAAGTGAGTTAACTAAAACTAAACCATGAAAAAAAGTGGTAAAAGTTAAAATAACTAAACTAAATAAACTAAAACTAATACTTAAAAAATAAATAATATACAGACATTAAAACTAAAGTGATTCAAAATATTAACAAAAACTACTATAGTATCTTATTGATACTGAAAAAACACTTGTGAGAGAAACAACTCAAACGGTCAACTAAAGAATATTGGTTACACTTTACTTAAGCATTTATGTATAATGCATTATAAAAGTAATTTTAATGCATTAATTATGCCTTGTAATGGACCTTCTAATGCATTGTGTGGTCTCGTGAATAACTGTAACCACAGTTATAATACATTATCATACTTATCTTTGAACACACCTTTAGAAAGTATAGTGCATTAAAACACATGACGAACAACCAATTTCAAAATGTGCAAATATTATAATGCATTTTAACTTTGGTTACAATTATTTATGAAAAGCTATAATGCACATTATGAATACCTTAATAATGCATTATACATAAGGGCTTTAAGTAAAGTGTGAGCAAAACACTTGCAATCTTGTACACATCAGTTGAATGTCTGAACTGAACTCCAGAACGTCTTATGGTGACAGATTGAATAATTATTTTATTGCAAGGTGCAGTTTTATCAAGAAATGGAAATCAACTCATATATGTATATATGATGCTGTGTGCATGGACGCTGCTAAGGGGATGGGGTGGGGGTTGGAGTTAGGACGTTTCTAAGGGCCCATGCACTTTTTGGGGCCCCAAAGATCGGTTTTAGCAGGAACAGTACTAGTAGTAATGTAATAGAAATTCTAAATGTATAATCTACCAAAAAGTATCATTGTATCATTTTACACAGTTATAGTATATCATTAAATTGCAGACAAAGATATTGGATTGCTAGGTTGGCTTGTTTAGCAAAAATTTCATAGGGACAAAAATTGCTAGCGGCGCCCCTGGCTGTGTTTACTGTACTATATGTCAGAAACATGCAAAACACAGTTTTATGACTGATTTTCACAATTCACACTAATTTCACACATTTTTATGAGGGATACACAAAAAATGACTCGTTGAGTTTACTCAAAAAAGCAGCATCAAGTGGTTTCACGCAACTATATTGAGTAATTTTTACAAATAACAATTTCGTTATATGAACAAAAGAAAGTCAAGTAAAGCTGACAAAATTTCTTTAAGTAAATACAAACCATTTGAATTTGTCACTGTTACATAATATTTAAATGTGCAGTTTACTTAATGATGTTTTGTTAAATTTATAAAAGTTTATTATGTTAGGTGAACACATTTATCGATTTAATATACCTTATTAAATGAACGACTTGCTCTACAAGTGTAAGTGGAAAACTATTAAATAACAACAAGCATATTTTTAGAAACAAAATGCAAAAATAACTTAATTGAGGGCAGGAAGTCCATCCAATAAATGTGTGTAAGTGCCCACAGCTTAAACACAGGCACCACTCTTCTGCATAATGGTAACCACAAATTTACAGAAACTCCTCTAAATGTCCAACATAACTGAACATTAAACACTAACATAAACTAACAAGCATCTTTCCCTTTACTGAAAAACATAAACACTTTAATCCCCAAATTTACTCTCCTAATGCAGTCCCTTGCAAAGCATGCTGGGAACTACAGATCGACAGCCCAGTTTGTTCGTTTCACTCCGAACAAACACTTATTAAGTAAAGCTGACAATACTCATTTTTAGTAGAAACAACTCAGTAAATTTAAGTTAATTTAGTTACATGAGTTTTTTAAGTAATGTGAACAAGGATGATTTGAGTGCAACTAACAATAGTGAAAGTTCATTTTTTTAGGTGTATATTGGTTATCAGATGATATCTGTGATTTAAAAAATATATATCAGCTGATATTCACAAAAAAAGAATCCCAGTAGATCAGCAGTATCTGAAATACTCAAGCCCATCTGGCACCTACAACCACGCCATGTTCAAAGTCACTTAAATCACTTTTCTCCCCATTCTGATGCTCAGTTTGAACTTCAGCAGATCGTCTTGACCATGTCTACATGCCTAAATGCATTGAGTTGCTGCTATGTGATTGGTTGATTAGATATTTGTGTTAACTAGCAGTTGTATCTAATAAAGTGGCAGATGGGCGTATAAAGATATTTAATATTTGATTGCTTCATTGCATTTCCTTAAAAGAAGACCAGAGTCCTAAAGGTAACCCATCTCTGCACACACCTTATTCAGTCTACGGCCTCTCTGATACTTTTTTCTCTCATTAGTAAAAATACAAACACCTGTTTACCTGGGGAGATGAGAGATATGTGATGCAACAACACTGCCCTTGCAAACCATATTACTTCATCATTGTATCTTGTTGCATTTTTCTTGTTTTTTCCCCCCTACTATATCCCTCCATCTCCAGAGGGGAATAATGGCGTGACATAATAAAGCAGGCCTGGTCTGACGGCCCAAAATATCCACCATTTAAGACACACAAAGTCAAATCCCTCTCATCTCAGCTGCACCTGCTATACATGTTTGGTATGTGGGTCAAAACTAAGAAGGAGTTTTTTTTCCCCCCATCTTCAATAAGCTGGGCTATTCCTGCCCGCAGCAGCGTCACATGCCCCCACACAGATCTTTTCTCATCCAGAACTTGGCACAAAGAAGATAGGTGGCAAGTAAACAAGCTAATCATGTGATCCTTTGGAGATAAACGGCTTGTTTGTCTTTGACAAGTTCAATCAAGGCTTTTTCACAACAGTGAGATCAAACCTAAGCCACATTGAGTTTTGTAGATGATCCAGCATTGAGGACCCCAGGGAAATTAAGGATTAGCCTACCTCTTGAAAAAGTGTCAGTTCTTGTAGCACTCACTAAATTTGTTGTTGTTTTGGTTAATTCTTTCCACGGCGCTAACCAAAACCCTTGACATATGCCAGTCAAGCATCGCCCATAAAATCCAAGAAGTAGAACAACTAGCATCTTTGTGTGGCTCTTGTTGTGTGTCTACATTGAGGGGATTCTAATTGAGACAGACAGGAAGAGGGGGAGGGGACCTTACACTTGTGACCACATATAGAGTTCGGAATCCAACTAGCAGGAAATAGGTTTTAAAAGGTTTAGGCAATGGATAAGATTAACACACATAAAGGATGGGTAATTCCTAACACTTATTTGGCTTTCTGTAGCATATTGATTTACAATTATCGTTAATTCGGTTTATTCCGAATTTTTGTCACTTCGATAAGTTATATAAGAATGAATTAAGAAAAATGTAGTAATTTTTTATTATTATTTCATAGGACAAAAATGTGCTCTAGGTATTCATTTTTTTTTTTTTTAAATTGTCTGCTAAATCTAATGCAATCAACACGCTGAAACACACACAAAAACATAAAACAGGAAATTATACCATAGAGTGTCTGTCAAAGTCAATAATTATTTTAAAATATCAGATATTTGGCGTATTGTAGGGATGCAACAAAATGAACATTTTGGCTGAAACTGATAACCGATAATTATTTATATGTTTATACGGATAACCGATATATTGGTCCAAATTTTCTATCATTTTTGAGGGCCTGATTACAAAAACAAAGTCTCACCATTAAAAGCCATGTCCCGAGCACACAATTATATTGATTTTCTCATTATAATTTTATGTAATCTATTATTTTTTTCCTATTTTGAAGTGATTTCAATCATATTTCGAACAATTCAAAACTGTCATTGTGAACAGTGGGCATCTGAAGTGTCTTAGATGAAGGAAATAATCCATTATTTATCAGCATTAATATACCGGCCAGATTTTCTTATTGGGCCAATAACAATCACAATCAAAATGAACATATATCGGCTGATCCATCATGCAGCCCTAAAATATTGTCTGGTGTGACTCCCCAAAAGCATAATTATATTTATGAATTAGTAAAAAACATTAAACATTTTAACATTGAAAATATATACTTAATTTTTTTTTTTTTTTTAAGATATGCACACAAGAATACAAGAATATTACCTGATGGTTACACCACAGTAACTAAAAATATGTAAAAAAAAATATGGACGTAGTGTCCGTGACGTCACCCGTAGGTTTCTGAAGAGCATTTTTGAAGTCTAAAGTCGGTTGTTGCCATCTTGGCAGCACGTCACCGCACGTCAATCCCGGATAATTGAAAATGGGCAAAGAGGCGGGAAGTGGGTGGAGCTAAAGTGCCTGGTTGCTGAAACCACGTCCGCCTAGCTTGACCATAGTGGCAATCCACCTGTCACTCAAGTGGCCACGCCCTTAATTATGCAGAATTTTAAGGCTTAATATAATTTAAACGGATGAGTTTACCCCCCCCCCCCCCCCCCCCCGACAGTTGTCATGAAGGGCAAAGTTAGCTATATAGACCAAAACCACTTTTTTGTACCAGGCTGTAAACATATTTTTTTCTGCTGTAAAGTTTGGCATTTTAACATGAGGGCTCCTTTTGGAGCCTGTCTCTAGCGGCCAGTCGATGAACTGCAGTTTAAGTCACTTCTGTGTTTTTCAAAACCGTCCAAATCCAAACATTTGCCATGTGTTTTAAACAAGAGTTTTCCTTTCCTTTATCATGGTCACACCATATGTTATTGATCTTAAAAGTATATGTAATAGGGACCAAAGCAGTTCGTATTTGTACGTTTCCCTAACAGCAACAGCTCAGGCCCTTTTTTTTTTCCTTTGTTGGTACTGCTTTCTCGGCAGGCTGTTTGGATTCCAGAACCTTCCGCTCCTCTTAGTTCTCAGGATATTGGCTGGTTTCAGTGGAGCGAAGCAGAAATTGATGCTGAAACTGGGAGGTTACTGTTCAAAAGCTAAGACAATAAACATGTCTCTTTCATGTGTCTATAAAGTGCTTATTTGAACAGAACAACCTACATAATTAGCTTAGATTAGTTTACATTTGGCACACACAGTCTGCATAATTTGGGATTAAACCTCCGTTGCCTGATCCCTAAATTATGTAAATACACAACATGCCAACCCATATGGTGAAGCATTTAAGCAGGTATAATTGTTTACCATCATAATTCAAAGGGACACAAAGGGGAAGGAATGTAATGTCATTTCCGTGACTTAACAGCACAGTTATGAACGGTTCGCCCTTTGCAAGAACTCATGACTGGCCAGCCGGCCAAGTGGGAGTCATAACTCACACTAATACTGACTTCCTACGAGACTCCCTCCAACACTGAGTCAACAAACCTGTGGTGTTTTCTGCGAAAAGTCAAGGATTTTCTAAATAATTAAAGCCTCTTATATAGCTGAAAAGTATATACCTTTTAGCGTTTTAGGAAATTTGTGGTTCAGTCGCATGCTCAGAGGAAAAGGAATCCTACTGTGGAAATCTACTCTTCATTTACTGCACTTAAACTATCCCTGAAATAATGCAAATACAGGCATGATCTCTCTCAAGGGATCCTATAATTCTGGGAAAAGGACTCTAATCAGAACCCCTCCTCTCATCCAAAAACCAATGACTTGTGAGCAAAACCACAAATTAAATATTGTACTATGTGCACCGCACATTATGGCAACATCAGTGGGAACAGATTGTGAGTGACTCCTTTTTGAGACAGGACAGCTCATTTAAAAAAAATGGATTTTGAGAGGCCAACTTTTAGAAGCCTACCTGTCTTCCTCAGAGGAAAGTCGTCCCGGCAATCCTGTGGGGAGGGCAGGGAGATCTTGCAGGAGGAGGACGCGCCTCCCAAAGGAGGTGAACTTTGCTCCAGAGAGGTGTGATGGGAGGCCCTGAACAGAAAGGAGATGCAAACTGAACTCCTGAACTTACCTCACAGTCATAAATACAGCTGACAGCCCTTCTGTGCTGATTATTAGCTAAAATCTCCTAAATTGTATTACTCTGAAAAGTCTGAAAAGTGCTTCCAGTCTTGCTTTATTTGTTTTATAAACTCTAAAGTCCGTTCACACCAAGAACGTTAACTATAAAGATAACTATATTAGCATCCACACCAGCGGACAATATCATTCTGTTGATTCTAAGCGCGTGCTTGTCTGCCGTTCATCAGCTGGATAAAATTGTTCTGAAAGTGATTCCAATGATATCGTTTCTCTATGCCATTATCGTTATAGCTGTGATGTGACCTCTGCTATTCTTTAATACTGAGAACGACTTTTAGAACTATATCTTTATCATTATCTTTATAGTTATCGTCCTTGGTGTAAACGGGCCTTGAGTACATTTAACTTTAATTATGTAATATTTTAAAACACTCCACTTAAAAAGTTTGGGATTTTCCCTCAATAAGCTCAATTACTGCTTATTGATAGTAATAAGGAAATTGTTGTAGCGGTTATGTTTAGATATTAGTACTAATAATCAGCCAATATGTAAGTAATATGCATGCTAATAATCAACTGGCTAATGAATATGTGCACCTAATCATAGTATTTAAATGTTTGTGCTATTTCTGCGCTAGATCCATTTAAAGGCACAATATGTAATATATTTTGGATTCAAATATCCAAAAACCACTAGAACAATGTTATATATTTTGTTTACTTGTGCACTCCAAGTCTCCAAGTAAACAATGTTTAAATCCTGAGAAATAATCAATTTTAACCAGGACACGGACCGTATCCGTGCATCGGCTATCAATGACATCATACCCGCGTTACCTTCGATTTCCAGTTTTATTTTGTAGAAACCATGGAAACACCAAAGACGCTTGAATATATTATGTGTTTTATTAGACAGGTGAGCAACTGTGTGGATACATTCATCGACAGAAAACAAATTATTTTTATATAGCTCAACACAAATCTCATTTTCTTGATTTATCACGAGTACCATGTTTTACCATGCCTAATATCGATCAAGCTTACTGCAGTGTGCAACAAGTGTCTCATAGTAACTTCCGAGCGAACGCAGAGTAGCATTATAACAACTTTCAACACACTCAAATATATCTAATATGATAAAACAGCGCTGCGTTACGCCACATACACATGACCGGAAAAAGCGGAAGCGGGCGTTTGTGGCATTATAAAAGCTCTTTGAAATCGAGGCGTCATCAATATACACCTTTATTTTGAATAAGGGACCTCTAGCGGCGAAAAATTACATATTGTGGCTTTAAAATGAAAAGTCTGAAATAAGACATTTCAGCTCATTTCAAACAGCAAATGAAAATGGTTTGAGGTTTGTGTATTCGTTACTTACGTGTACCACAGTTTGGAGCTCTGTGTGATTTTCTGAGGGATCCCATTTGACATACCGTCTTTGGTGGATTTACTCAACAGAAACTCTTGGAGTTTCTGCTTGACCTCAGTGCTGGCCGCTGCACCTGTCAGACCAGGAGACGCACACAAAGAAGTCGTGAACATCTTGGGGTTTAATCAAATTATATTAAGACTTAAAATGCATACAATAAAACTGAGGCATTCCTGACTGAGCTCAGCTCTCTGGTTAGTCACTGCATGTAAACAGAAAGAATGTTTGCAGAGTTTGGCTTCATTTCAAGGTCAGAGAAATGATTGTATTACTGCCACTCCCAGACGCAGCAGGATCAGCCTCAACTCAAACAATAGCATCTCTCCTACACATTCACCCACACGCTCTTCTCTAAAGCTCCAGTTCAGATGCCTATTGGCTAAATATTTTTTGAGCACCTTTAAACAAATGAAGGAATATCTCCCTCTTCTGGACAGCAGGAGTGAAGCACCCTTCAAGGCTGTAATTTCGAAACTCGTGTGCAAAAATGAAGTAGGCCTAGTAGGCGAATTGATCTGTTTATTGGTAAATCTTATAAAACCTGTCAAGAACATCCATGTTCAGTCATATTTCCCATTAAAAATTATTTTTGAAAGGGGAGACAATAGAAAATTAAGTCTATTGAAATAACCATCTAATGGTTCAGGTTTTTTTTTTTTTGCATTATGAAATTACAATTAAGCACGTCCCCCAAATAATTGTAATTAATCTGTAATGAAGTAAGTAATGATACATTTACCCCTCCATAATTGTATATATTACAACTGAAAAAAATGATCGCATGCATTAATGCGCTAATTTTGACAGCCCTAATAAAAATGTAAAAGTGTTAAATGAACGCGAAGAGTTGCGAGAACATCGGATGCGTGTCAGATCCGGATCCGCGATGTGCTTCAGTTCTTAAAGTGACAGCAGCCTAATAAACCTGCTGCTGTCATTCATTTAAATCAAAGAACAAAAGACAAGGAGAAAATCCCTCACTGCCCTGTAGCTTTAATAAGGATTAATCTATATTTAATTTATAATATATGCAGTGAAGACTGTGAAGTGTTTGATAACTTTATTCAATTTCCGTTTATTTCCTATCTGTTAGATCCAATATTTAAAATATACTGTCTTTATGTTGTTTCTACATTATTTTGGACCGCATTGGTCACATTTACCCACATTTTATCCAACTTTATCTTTCCTTTTGTCATTTTTATGTTGTTTTTTTTCTAGAACTTTTACCCTCTATTATACTGAATATTTATTTTTTTATTTCCATTTTTTAAAACAAAATAACTATTCTATCTAAACTGACATACAGTACACTTATTACAGTTTGCCAGCTCAGATCTAGCCAACTAGATCTAGTTGTTTTGTTGCTGCTGTAGTTGTTTTTTGTCATTTTCATCCTGTGTTGTTCAACACCTTGAACATGTAAAAGACCCAGACGTCATATAAATGTGTCATTTGTCTGATGACATTTTGATGTCATTAGATACAGACAGGTTGTGGAGTGTTTGAGTGTTGTGTGGGTGATCGTGATGATGAGCTCTTACTCTCTCTGCTCCGCTCTCGGTTGCGGAGGACCAAGACTTGTTGTTCACGCCGATGTCTCTCCAGTTCTCTCTCCTGACTCTGTATCTCTAGCTTCCTCTCTTTCTCCAGCTGCTCCTGTTGTTGCTTCATGACATGTAGTTCCTGCTGCAACTGAGAGGTAGATGTTTCTTACACATTTATTTATCTAGCTAGACTCCATGGTTGCATTGCACTTCTCGCTTTTTTTGTGTTGCATCAACTCAATATGTCAACAGGGTTGTGTTGTTACCTTCAAATGCTCCTGTATCTGGGCCTGGTGCTGGCGAACCAGGTTCTCGTGCTGTTTCTGGAACTCACTGATGAGTAACTGTTTCTGAATCTGCTGCTGCTTCTGAATGAGGAGCAGCTCTTGTTGCAGTTGTCTTTCCCACACAATGGGGTCTGAAGCCTGCATCCTGACGTCTGTACGCAAGTCCAATGGGGAGCCCGGATCAAGAGCCAATGGAACCTCTGGCTTAATGTCCACTGAGGAAATAAAGGGGTGAAAATACAAGGATTTAGTTGCTATGTTTTGAAGGTTTATTATTATTATTAATCATTCAGAGAGATTTTAACGATCAGGTAAACATGGATGACATTCTTTAGTTTTTATCAAATATCTGTGGCCTT
This sequence comes from Gobio gobio, assembly GCF_949357685.1. Classification (NCBI taxonomy): domain Eukaryota; kingdom Metazoa; phylum Chordata; class Actinopteri; order Cypriniformes; family Gobionidae; genus Gobio; species Gobio gobio. The sequence continues at coordinate 20,413,815 of NC_137108.1, read as the reverse complement.
AAAAAACATAATATTTGAAAGACTTTTGTACATCAAATCAAAGTCATGTGGTACAACCACAAAAGTAATGTAGTGCATTGAAAAATACAAACATAAAACATGGTATTAAATTATAAAGACCCCTGCAAATCATCACGACTGTGTGTCGGGGCCAATAGCTCTTTCAAAATATCAGAAAATTTGGGAAAAATGTAAAATGGCATGAGGTGCAACTCTCCCAAAATGAAATATTTGTAATAAATAAATACATACTTTTTACCTTGAAGAATATAACTAAAAAAAATACGCTCCAAAATTATTTAATTTAAGATTTATGCATTTTAATTAATAGTAAAATTCCATCAAATTGAGTTTAATAATCTTTACATCATTTAAATTGAATAATCGTTGATCAATTATTCAATTAAAATATGGATTCAAATCTGATTATTTAATTCAATTTGATGGAATTTTACTGTAATTGAAATAAGTGATTCTTAAGAAAGGCTTACATTTTTTGAGTGTATATTATTAGTAAAGTTATGAATATAAAATGTGAAAATAGGGATCAAAATGTGTACACTCAGATATGAGTAAAATATGTTACTACTTTTTACTCGATAGATACAACACAGGATATTTATAGAGACATTATAATTTATAAATGAAAAAGAAAATTGTGAAAACAACATGAAATCAAGAAGTACATTTCTAAAAACTTGGTACATGTATTTTAAAGTAGATTTATAAAAAGATTTTTCCTTTTCTCTGTTATCTTTTATAGTTATGTTCAGTAAAACAAAACAAAAATAATGTCGAGTTGGCTTTCAATGTTTTTAACGTTCATCAGCTGGAGAAAAAAAAAATCCCCTGAAAGTGATTCCAACAATATAATTTCTCTGTGTCTTTATATTTACAATTGTGGTGTACAGTGATTTTTTTAAACTTTATGATTGTAGTTATCACATGTTACTGCTTGATGTGAATTGACCTTAAGCTACCGACTACATCTCAAAGTCATCAAAGTATGGAGCTTCTCTGATACAGTAGAAACAGTAAAGCAACTCTATTTTTGCAGTAGTGTGTCTAGAATCCCAGCCATTCCATGTGCAATTCCAAAGATTAATATTACTAGCCATGATCTGGTCCAATGTGTTCTACTGACTCCTCTCTGTATGGAGAATGCAGTGCCACAGTTTGTTGTTCACATAGTTGTGATGTTTATGTGCCTGCCTCTTATTCCCCCACCATCCTCCCTCCTTAGAGCCATCATCACACCATCACCATTATGGAAAATTGCGGCTGTAGTCTTCAAGCTGTGCCTCATTACAAGTAATGCACCGGGTACAAAAAGCAGAGGGCATCCCCAAGGCCCCAAGAACTATATATATCCGACAGACAGTGAAAATCAATAGCAAGCCTGAAACACAGAGAAGATGTTCATCATAAGAGACTGTGAATCTTCTGAATGGTAAAGCAATTAATAAGAGATGAGGCTTAAAAAGTGTGCGTGTATATGTACAGAATGCTCTATGGGTGTGGAGAAGAAAGACAAAGAAATTCACAGAGCAGCTAGTCAAGATATACTTATGGTCTAGTGAATTTAGGTTTCACATTGAGGGAGCGCACTCACTCAAGTGGTGGTTACACAATTGGGAATGATGTAACAACAGGAAGCCCCACACAGAAAACAATTCGCTTTAAGTTCAACCGAGTAAGCAAGTGTCTGGAAGCATGATTAAGTCAAAAAGTTTTTCCTCTTAGTCAGCATGATGGATTATGTGTTTTAGTACGCAATGTTAATGGCTGATAAACTGCACAGAATCAATAACTGTCTGGGAATATTGATTTGTTCATGGTTTAATGCAATTTTTGTTCTTCCAAACCTGTATCACTCTATACACTGTACAAAAAGTACAATCAACTTGGATGTTTAAGTCATTTCAACTTAATTGACATTAAACTGACTTTTAAAAAATGGGTTGAATGATCTTGTAGCTATAACATAAAAAAAGTTGAAAAATGCTTAACTTATTTTGATGAGTAAAAGCAATGTAAAAACATATGTTGTCATAACTAATATATTTATATATATGAAGAGTTCAGATGCAAAAGCCTCTAAAAGCCACTTCGGTCAAAAATGAGATAGGGATACTGAGTGAATGTTCTCCGCATATAGTATACGTTCATGAAATACTTTCACTTCAAACCCACTAAATCCCAGCCTCAGCCCATTCAGAAGTACCGGTACTTAGGTAGAAACATAGAAGCCTGACAAAAATGCTTATTTAAATTTCTTCTGTAGAACATATTAGAAGATATTTAGATTTTTTTTGTCTATGCTAAAAGTCAATTTTGATGGTCCACTGTCTTTGATTATGTAGATAAAACACTAATGTTCTTAAAATATCTTGTTTTGTGATACACTGTATTGAAAAAGGTTTTGCCTTTACATGAACTTTAATGACGTCCCATTCTTAATCCGTAGGGTTTAATATGGAGTTGGCCCACCCTTTTCAGCTATAACAGCTTCAACTCTTCTGGGAAGGCATTCCACAAGGTTTAGGAGTGTGTTTATGAGACTTTTTGACCAGGAACTTGACTTTGCAGGCCAGTCAAGTTCCTCCACACCAAACTCGCTCATCCATGTCTTCATGGATCTTGCTTTGTGCACTGGTGCGCAGTCATGTTGGAACAGGAAGGGGTCATCCCCAAACTGTTGTCACAAAGTGGGGAGCATGAAATTGTCCGAAATGTCTTGGTATGCTGAAGCATTAAGAGTTCATTTCACTGGAACTAAGGGGCCAAGCCCAACCCCTGAAAAACAACCCCATACCATAATCCCCCCTCCACCAAACTTTACATTTGGCACAATGCAGTCAGGCAAGTACCGTTCTCCTGGCAATCACCAAACCCAGACTCGTCCATCGGATTGTCAGACAGAGAAGCGCGATTCATCACTCAGAGAACACATCTCCACTGCTCTAGAGTCCAGTGGCGGCGTGCTTTACACCACTGCATTGCACTTGGTGATGTAAGCCTTGGATGCAGCTGCTCGGCCATGGAAGCCCATTCCATGAAGCTCTCTACACACTGTTCTTGAGCTAATCTGGAAGGCCACACAAAGTTTGGAGGTCTGCTATTGACTCTGCAGACAGTTGGCGACTTCTACGCACTGTGCGCCTCAGCATGCGCTGACCCCGCTCTGTGATTTTACATGGCCTACCACTTCGTGGCTGAGTTGCTGTTGATCCCAATTGCTTCCACTTTGTTATATAATAACACTAACAGTTGACCGTGGAATATTTAGTAGTGAGGAAATTTCACGAATGGACTTATTGCACAGGTGTCAACCGATCACGGTGCCTTGCTTGAATTCACTGAGCTCCTGAGAGCGACCCATTCTTTCACAAATGTTTGTAGAAGCGTCTGCATGCCTATGTGCTTGATTTTATACACCTGTGGCCATGGAAGTGACTAGAACACATTAATTCAAAGATTTGGAGGGGTGTCCCAATACTTTTGCCAATATAGTGTAGATTGAAACAACAAGTATACTGTATACTGTAAAAAATATTTTTTTTGATTTGATTCAAATAATCTTAATTTACTGTGTTATTGAAGAGAAACATAATATAATGATTTAAGATTTTTTACAGTGCAGACAGACATAAAGAACGAAGGATAGATTGGCAGATGGAGCAAATTAATGATTGAATGATAGAATGATGACAGATAGACAGATAGATAGACAGACAGACAGACAGACAGATAGACGGATAGGATTTCAATAAACACACTAGATGAAAGAGACTAGATTCATTAGCTATGTAACTTTAATCCTCAGAAAGCTTGTTATTGGCATAACACACTACCACCTGTTCAATGCTCACATACACACACACAAACAGAGGCAGAGCCTTTAAACCATGATTTCTATCCATGAACCAGTGTTTCTTAAGACTAGAATATTCCCCTAATGAGTTGCCATAGCAAGGCAATTATTGTGACACACGCAGCAATTCACACATTAATGGTGAAGCATTTCTATGCTTGATTGGTTGAACATAATGTTCTTCACCATCATCAAAAATGTCTGCATGCGCAACCGCTGATTATAAATAGCAACATAAAAGCAAGTGGTGCAATCTTAGACTATGACAAAACCCACACCCAATCCACCACCCAAACTGGCTGCCATGGCAACGCTGGCGACATCATAATGACTCCTCTTCCTGCAGATATTGAGCTGCGCTGTGTGGTGTCTCCTCCCCGAGAGCACCCATGGATATTATATCATCCCTTATATAAGACAGGAACATACACACACACAAGCTCTTTCTGTCGACACCGATACACGTCGGCTATGCCTGTCAGCTCCAGTTGAGCTCGAAGCAAGCGTTTGATGCCAACTTCTGGGTGTTTAGCAAAATTCACCTTGGTTTGTAGTCGTGACGGCACTTCTTGGAAGAGAGCTGAGTCTGAAGAGACAGTTGCGGCTCTCTGTAGTGAGGCGAACAGATGACCCTAAGCATCCTGGAATGACGGGGGGAATATTAATTCTGACTTGAGAGCGCTCTTTACAAAGAGCAGCCTGTGTTCTTACAGCACTCGTGGAGTCAGCCAATGAGCTTCAACAATGAGTCACAGGCATTGGGCTCGCTGCCCTAATGGAGCTAAAAATAGACTCAGAAACACCTGCTGGCTTGGAGCGCTCGCCACGGTGATATCTCATTTATCTTATGTTTCCCTGCTTGCCCTCCCCGCTACCGTCATTAAAAAGATACAGTTTGATCGACCATCCAGCCGAGCTCTCTGCGAAGAAACCTCAGGTCAACCCACTCGCACCTCCCGACTCGACTGGTAGCAGGCGGTTTAGAGATTAAGAATGACCAGGTTAGACCAAATGGCCTTCTGGATAACACAACTTAACCCTGTTCCAGACAGCGTGACATCATTGCGACACATTGTTGGGAAGAGAAGCGTTGACGTCAAAATACTTCTTCTAATGTGAACCACTAGGTCAAGGGATGTTAACTGTAAAGATTCGGTTTTGATTCCTCGTGGTTCTGGTTCCTCAACAGTTAGAACAATAACAATTATTTTAAAACTTTTTAGGAATAAATATTTGGGGGGCCAAATGAGATCAATTGATATACAATTCTTACAAAGGGTGATTTGACTTTTTATATTGCTTTCTGGAGGAAGCATAAATACAATCCAATAATAGGGCACAATGGGGCTAAAATGTGGTTTTCACTACTCCCATAGTGTATGATTGCAGAAACAATATGTTTGTATTGGACATTTATGGAGCAACAGATTTTGTTTGAAAATAAATCATAAAAGTGGTTTATTTTTATTTTTTTATTTTAAATGTTAGGAAGGCCTTTAACCCCACACATTATACACATATCTTAGCTAAAATGTTTTGAATAATGTCTAAGTTAATACTTGTTCAAAAAAATCACTATAAAATAATATTTTTTGTTCAATAAATATAAAAATATATTTAAATTTTTTTATTTAAAAAAGTCAAGATTCTGAAAGCATTGAAGGAGATCCCATAATAAGTTAATAAGTTTACAGTTGTAACAATAAATTATATTTTATTATATGATATGATTAATATCATATTTTTAAATATGGTTTCATTATAAATATGGTGATTATCTCTAAGGTGGACACCCACTTAATATATCATATTTACCATCTGAATCTAACAATGTCATGTAAAAGTGGAAAAGTGAGCCAACTGATTATTCTCATGTTTATTATTATTAACAGCAGGGGCGCCTTTTACCCCAAATACCATACTCTCTCAAACACATATTCTTCCGTTATTGAAAAAACTGTTGCTTTAATACCCTTGAACAAAACTGAAAATCATTAAGAAGACTTTTGTCTTCATTTGTTCATTAGAACACATTAGCACAGAATCAACTTTGCGCTGCTGCCCGCGATCGCATCAAGGATCAGACAAATTTCCACTTTCTGTGCCATCTAGTGGTTTTAGAGGAAAATAAAAGCAAGGCGCCTTTTACCCCGGAGCACCTTTAGCTTTCCCTAGCACCTAAAGAATACATTAAACAACAATAGTAAATAAATAAAAAATGTAGAAAACATTTTTTTTTTTATTACTGCCAAAACACATAATGTGTATCTTTACAAATTATCATATAAACAACCAGCCAGTTACTACGCTGGGTTACAGTTTATTTTAAGGAGAAGTTGTTATAGTGTAATTACACAATTAAGTAATATTAATCAATTACATGCGCTTACTATAGGGTTGAGGTTAGTATTAAGGTTTGGTTTAGGGTTAGTTGCTATGGGTTAGGGTTATCCATAGTTTACTGTTATTACTATAGTAAAAATAGCTAATTAAGTGTTACCCACAATATGTGTTTGATTTACTGCAAAGAACAACTCATACATGTAATTTGTTCAGGAATCAGACAGTTTGCACTGAATGTTACTGAGGGTGCGTTTACAGGGTTACGTTTTTTTCTTTGTGTTTTTCGTGTACAGACGACAACGTTGTCAAAACGATCCCCATTCACACGGATGTGCAAAAATGTCTAAAAACGCTGTATTCAGTAGGTGGCGATGTCACTTAAATGAACACGCCACTATTTTTGAAAATAGGCTCATTTTCCAACTCCCCTAGAGTTAAACAGTTGAGTTTTACCATTTTCAAATCCATTCAGCTGATCTCTGGGTCTGGCGGTAGCACTTTTAGCATAACTGCGTAATATCATTGTTAGATTGATTATGCAGGAATGAGAGTATACTGTAGTTCCTACACTCTAAAAAATGCATTGAAATTTGACTAACCCAGCAATTGCGTTGTTTTAACCCAGTGTATGGGTTGTTTAAACCCAGTGAATGGGTTGTTTTAACCCAACAGTTGGGTTAAATGTTTGCTTAAAACAACCCAATCGCTGGGTTAAAACAACCCAATTGCTGGGTTAGTCCATTTTCAACCCAACTTGGTTGATTTTTAACCCAGCATTTTTTAGAGTGTAGCCATATTGACCTAGAAAATCGCAACTTTTCATTTTCCTAGTTTCTTAGTACACGATGCAACTACAGAAGAGTCAAGTTTTAAATAGGAAAAATATCGAAACTTTTTGGTCATTTTTTGAGCGAGATGCTAACGGTCTAATCAGATTCAATGATCTATGCTAAGCTATGCTAAAAGTGCTACCGCCAGACCAAGAGATCTGCTGAATGGATTTGAAAACGGTAAAACTGAACTGTTTAACTCTAGGGGGGTAGGAAAACTATTTTCAGAAATAGTGGCGTGTTCCTTTAAAGAAACACTGCGCAACTATAGACTGAACACATGATACGGATCGTCAACGTTTTCACAAATTTGAGTCGATAGCGGTATCATTTTCAAATGCTTGCACTTTGAAACCCGTTTTCAAAAGTTTGCATTTCCAGGCCCAAAAAACGCTGTTTTCATGTAAATGAATGGCCAAAATGCATAAAAAGTTTTGCGTTTTTAGTTGAAAATGGTGTTGTGTAAACGCCTCATTCACGACAAAGTCACTAATTCCGAAATCAGACTATACTGTTTGCACTAAAAAGATCCAACTCATTAGAGTCATTTGTTTGTGAATCAGATTGCTCTGATTGTTTTGATTCGCCGTTCACTTTGTTCCGGAGTCTCACTACACTGGTCACACGCTGGTTGTTTCATGCTCTGTTCATGTTTCATGCACTGTTTTTAGTACAGAAAGCATGTGTTAGACCATTAACAGAGCCGAATGTCAACCAGTTCCGTCACTGGATTAGGCCTGTATTGATTGCGCTTTCATAATTTATGGTTTAGTAAATGAAGCAACAGGTTGGATGCCGCAATGACATCCATGTTTTTCATCAGTCCCGTCACTCTATTTTAATTGTCAACAAGGCACTTGTTGAGAGTACAGTGGGACACGGTCCATTATTGCATCACCTGACATCATCACTAAATCAATGTTATGAGACAAAACACACTCACACCTCGTGTTTTGGCCTCGAGCCTTCGCGAGAACATTACGTGTAATGAAGCCAAGAAGAGCTGTTGATGTATTAACGCCAGTGAAAAGAGAATCGCAAACCAGCAGTAACTGGGCTAAATATAACTGCTTTTCTGAGCACACTCTTAATATAGGGAATGTGTGAAAGACTGTCAAACGTGTGGAGCCATCTGGTAATTTTAACTCGCGCAAAAATAAGAGCACCCTGTCAAATTTATGTAAGCTATTGGGCCGCCCGCTCCCACCCCGCCACAAACATGTCGAGCACCTTAGCTTTCATGAACTGTCTTCCTTAGTTGTGGTTTCACTTACGAATTCTCGACTCAACGGTATGACATGAGAGGAGAATTGCGGTGCAAATGTGGCACTGAATCAGAAACACAAGTTCGAAGACCGAAAGCACCCCGTTTTATTTTTAGCAGGAAGGGATGACAAGCATCCTGCCCTGTGTGTCCAAACGGTTCCCTTTCCCCACAGGGCCGGACCCAAGGGATACGGTGACTCATCTGCTTTACTACATTTCCCATAATCCCTCGAGCATTGCATTTCTCATAGACGCTTCTCATTACTGTTGATTACAGAGATGATCAAAGCGTTGAATTTGTAGAGCTGCATCCAGCCACAAAAGCAAACCTCCCACACACCGTTAAGTGAAAAGGTACTAAATTAGACTCTTAATTAACCGTCTATGCATACACAACACTCTTTATTGGGAGAAATGTGTCACACGATGATTTGCTGCCTTTTAATTTAAAAGGAAACGCACTTGCAGTTTAAATTGGCTTGACAGAGTCGGTGGTAATGTTGAATAACTAAATTGAATTATATGGTTCATGACATTTAAAGAAAGTGCATAAATAAGCTCATATTTTAGTATGCGTCAAATGCTGCATATGTTAACCTTTCTTGTAGTGAGCCTTGCCTACCCTGCTCATCGTTTATACAGATAGCAAGCTGCAAAATAATCAGGTGCCCTATAAATTAGCCTCCGGCACAGTTAAATGGAATTCTATTTTTTAACCTCTGTTGTCAGTAACAGTTTTTTTATGTTTGGGGGGGATACGGTATGTTTCTTAGTAAAAACAGGGTGATGCTTTTTTGGCTGCATATGCTGCGGTGACTGAGTGCTCATTACGGCTGATGTTATTCTGAGCTGCAGGCGTGTCTAAAGCAGGAAACGCTGCTGTATTTTTAAGTAGAAGCTTATTCCTCACAGCAAAAACAGGACAGGGGGAATCCAGATCATACCATTCAGCAAAAATATGTTTTCAGGTATATTTTTGGATGCATTATAAGATACGGGGATACAATTCCCCCAACAAAAGATTAGATTTTTTTTTTTAATTATATATACACTGGTAAAATATACTGTATAAAATATATATTACTTACTTTTCCTGATGTATTTAAATATATATATATATATATATATATATATATATATATATATATATATATATATATATATATATATATATATATATATATATATTAGGGCTGTCAAAAGATTAATCGCGATTAATCGCATCCAAAATAAAAGTTTGTGTTTACATAATATATGTGTGTGTACTGTTAATTATTATTTATATATAAATACACAAACATTCATGTATATATTTAAGAAATATTTGCATGTATATACTGTATATACATTTATATAATCTATAATATATATAAATATAAATGTTTTATATATAAAAATAATATATTTTTCTTAAATATATACATGCTTGTGTGTGTATTTATATATAAATAATAATTAACAGAGTACACACACATATATTATGTAAACACAAACTTTTATTTTGGATGCGATTAATTGCGATTAATCTTTTGACAGCCCTAATATATATATATATATATATATATATATATATATTTTTTTTTTTTTTTATTGGAGGAATACAAAATAGCATTCACCTGACATACATTGTATATTTTATTTAGAAATTTGACGGTTTAAATAAAATATATTTTAACTAAACATATTTTCATTACATATACATACACTCTAAAAAATGCTGGGTTAAAAAACACCCAAGTTGGGTTGAAAATGGACTAACCCAGCAATTGGGTTTTTTAACCCAGTGAATGGGTCGTTTTAACCCAGCGGTTGGGTTAAATGTTTGCTTAAAACAACCCAATTGCTGGGTTAGTCCATTTTCAACCCAACTTGGGTTGTTTTTAACCCAGCATTTTTTAGAGTGTACACACAAATATTGGGTTTCCATGTTTTATGGGGACATTCAGACATAATTATTTTTATACTGTACAAACTGTATATTCTTAGACTCCTAACTCTAACCCTAAACACAATCCTCAAAGAAAATTTCTTGCATTTTTACATTTAAAAAAACCAAACAAAAACCAAACAAAACAACACACACACACATACACACACACACACAAACACACACAAACACACACAAACACACACAAACACACACACACACACACAATTTAGTGATTTATAAGCTGTTTTCCTCACAGGGACCAACAAATGTCCCCACAATATAAAAATGTCCTGGTATTACTAGCTTTGTGGGGACATTTTAGGGAATACTCAAACACACACACACACACACACACACATTGGTTTGTTTTGCTATCTAAGAGAGGACATTCCATAGGCGTAATGGTTGTTATTTAGACTGGGTAAACCCAGCCTGATCTGCCAGCGATTTGATTTCGCCCGGCAACTCAGTCTGGAAACCCGTACATTCATTTCTACTGCTTCTGTTACACTTTTGCGGGAACCAATCACATACTGGCTTATCCACCTGCCGCGCTATTGGAGGGATTATCACGATCACGGATAGAGAAGTGATGGGTCGTTGCCCATTGATCACGTCTCTTGTGGTCTGATTGGTTGAATGACTATCCAATTGCGTACAGAGTCATTTGAATTATGCTTGTTGATCACGCCTCTTGTGGTCTGATTGGTTGAATGACTATCCAATTGCGTACAGAGTCATTTGAATTATGCTTGTTGATCACGCCTCTTGTGGTCTGATAGGTTGAAGGACTATCCAATTGCGTACAGAGTCATTTGAATTATGCTTGTTGATCACGCCTCTTGTGGTCTGATTGGTTGAAGGACTATCCAATTGCGTACCGAGTCATTTAATTTATGCGCGTTTATGCTCGCATGTGCAGTAGAAAATACAGAGCAGACTCCCCAGACCAATGTTCAATCTTAAATTGAGCTTGGTCTGGTGATAGCCAGACAAGTTGTTATACTGTACAAGCTGTACATTCTAGCCCCCTACACTACCCTTAAACCTACCCATCACAGGAAACATTCTGCATTTTTACATTTTTAATAAAACATTATTTAGTATGTTTTTAAAGCTATTTTAAATGAGGACATAAAATGTCCTCATATTTAATTTTTACGTCATAATACCAGTGTAATACCTGTGTCATTATACAAATTTGTGTCCTCATGAATCACAAAAACAAACACACACACACACACACTCACTGACACACATTTTCCTAATGTTTTAAATACATTTTGGCCAGACAGCCATATGGGAAAACTCTCACACCTAGTGATAATATAGTTTTCTGTGGAACACAGTATGAATATTTGTGCGAATTGAAAACTTAATACCTAGAAACTGAAAATGTAACAAACAAACAAAAAGAAGGGAAAAAACACATAGCACATAAAAGCTCACGTTGTGACCACATCCCTAACATAAAAAATCAGCGAAAGAGTCGTTCCACTCATTATGCTGCATATTACATTCATAATAACAGTCCAACAAAAGGTTTCATTTTCTACAGTATAATTCTCCATAGACCACATGATCACATTATTTGCTTATCACTGTCATTAGCATAATCCAAAACTCATTTTTAAAATAAAAACAGCCTGAGGCCAGCGTGTGAAAGGCTACAGATAAAAACAACAAGATGATGCATGAACAGTAATTTATTTGATTCAGAAATGTATTAAAAGGACGGCCAACTGCACAAATCAATTAATTGTCTCTAATTATCAGCTACATTAAGGGACATCTTGCTCTGTGAGCATAAAATTGCTGCAAGTCTATTAGAATAGATTTATGAGTTTTTTACACTTGAGACACATTGTGTTTTGGTTTTCGCTGAAATAAACAAGTCAGATGTGACAAGATGATTTTCACCTGTTCGTTCAATATCTTTTGTTCATTCAACACACTATTTAGCCTTCTAAAGTGGCTGCTTTACTCCACATTGTCAGAATGACTATAACATTTGTTCAAAGACTAGCTTCAATGGTTAAAAACTGACAGTGAGCGCACATTAGCATTACAATAAACATCTTCCGACAGCAGCGTTGCTCCCGTAGATTCTGCCTCGACTCTGATCACGTATTTTCAAAGAGCCGTTTCCTTGAGCTTGGTTAGTGTTACAGAATAAATCCTCAAGTCTGCACTCTTAACTTGACCTATTTGCCTCAGCTACCGAAACACATAAACTGCAGTGCAGTTCGACTGATTGTTGTTCACAATGTTATGAGAACTACTTCAGATACTCCACACTTGCAGCGATGCTATTTCAGAAATGAAACCCAAAAAGAAGAAACAGTCTTTTTTAAACAAGCAGACCCTCGTTAACAATAACAGATTTAAACCCCACCGCATATCACATGACGGTGACAAAACTCTCTGTTAATAACTGTTCCACTGTAAGGTTATATTAAGAGTATGTGGAGATGGTATGATAGCAGAGCGCCACGGTGGCTAATCTTAGCACTCTAATGCTATAAGCTGAAAATAACACACTAATAATAGCTGACCCATAGAGCGAGCAACAGGCCTGCCTGCCTGCCTCACTCGGATGGCTGTTGTTTAACCACATACTTCTGTATAATGCCATGCATGTTTGTACAGGGCTTTCACTGAACAGATGAGCATTAATTGAATTGTTCGGTATCAGTTTTGTGGGTGGAACGGGACGCCCTACTGACCTGGTTGGTTGTATTTAGCCTCCTAACAGGTTGCTCCGCTGAGCCTTATTGAAGACGACAGCTCAGTCGATTGTGCACAGTACATGAACAAATGAGGTTTAGAAAAAAAGGTGGTTCTTGACTGTGTTTGTGCCAACAAAAAGTTTCTGTATAAGGAGAAATGTCCTAAATTATTGCATATTACGTAATGGCTTATTTAAATTTTTCCTAGAGATTAAGTATGTCTCATTCATAATATTTAATTTAAAACTAAATCCATAAAGTGATGGGAACCATATATGAAGTGCCTGACAAAACCCTTTTCTAACGGTGTATATTTAGAACGGCGGGATTGCATTATGCGCTGATTAAAAAAAATTCAGCTAAATTTCAGCTATGTTGCAACAAAGCTGAAATCTAGGCAGACGATCTCCTGCGGTTCTGCAATTATAAGTGCAAGAGAGAAAAATCAGAGGTGAAGCAATGTCCTCCACCCTTCTTTCAGGAACCGAAATGACTCTATCTGTCTGATTATACGTGCACTTCCTTTCCCCCCTTATTCACCCCAACTTTCATATCGTGGATTTCCCAGAACACCACGTTCTGAACCGGTCAGAGGTTGTGAGAGCAGCTTTCTGGCAGCAACCGCAAGTCAGAAACAACAGCAAAGAGCAAAAATGAGTCACGCTCAAAATTTAGACAATAAAGCAAACACACGCTCGCGCAGTGATGTCAGACCCGAGCTCTCGGCAAACAGTGTCAGGTCAAAAATAGAATGGATTGATTGTCTTTGGCAAATGCGAAAAGTAAAGCTCCTTTCATGTTGACAGCGTATTTCTGTCAGGAAGTTTCCTCTCTCCTGAATTAAAGGCTAAAGTCGCATAACATCCTGTACATGTTCTGTTTTTATACCCATTAACTACGCTTTCTGCCCAAATGACGTCTGACAGGATAATTACACATACCTCAAGCCGCCTCCTTGTTAGTCTAGCGATTTAAGGTTAAACCAACTAATAGGCATCCATAGAACGCCGTTCTCCTGAAAACTTTCCCCTCGGAGATCGTAATATCATCACAAACAGCACTTCAAATCTCGCAACCCTGCAGAATACAACTCTCTCGATGATGCTGCCACAAGTTTAGGATGCGATCCTACTCATCACAATACAGAAAATACTGACAGAGATCTAAAAAAAAATTATAATAAACCAGTCACCTGAGTTGTTGACGTTGTGCATATCAGCGTCGTGAGGGGTCAGAGGCAGCCGGTGTTTCCCGATGCCGTCTGCAGAGAAACAAGAGTCGGCCTCGTAAATGGTCTGGAGCATTAGTACTTCAGTTAGCAGCACATCATCTGCCAGCCCTGCTCTTCCTGTATTGCTGTCAGCTTGTCCCCTCCTCTTCTCTCGGTCTCTCTCTGTGTGTTTGTGTCTCTCTCTCGCTCTCTCAAGAGACCAGGAACATTCGCCCCTGCCTCCTCCTCCTACTCCTCCTCCTCCTCGTAAGCGACACCCGAAGAGTGACAGAGCTCTCCCTCACTAACACTAAAAAGCTTCACTCCTCCTCTGCTCTGCTCATCTCCCCTCTTCGATCCTTCTCCAGTCGACACCTAAGTAGCTCTGAGAATCAGCAGGAGAGTCTCTCACACTCTCTGCGCTCTGCCTTCCTCTTGTCCCGACAAAACTGCTTGTTATTTTCTCTCCGATGTGTCAGATTCACTGTTTTCGGTCCTCCCTCCCTCTCAAACTGGTTTTTTTTGGTCCTCCAAGGTGGCTCTCTGCTTCTTCAGAGTTGCAGCTCTTGTTTCTCTCTCTCTCTCTCTCTCGTTTTCCGTCAAGTTGCTTGCTGCAGAGAGGAGGAGGCTGATTTGCATGTGAATCAACAAGAGCATGGCCCACAGGTGACAGAAATAGAACAATGGCCGGCTCGTGCTATAAATAGGTCAGGCGCGGTGCGGGGATTGGAGCAGCATTGATGCGTTTAAAAATACCACTCCAAACACAGCTGTGGCCCTCATCTACAGCCAGAAGGCATGTCTCTGTGTCTATCTCTCTTTCATTTTAGTATGCTGTCATTCTTTATCTCCTTTTTCATTTTCTTTCTCACTCCATCTCTCTTCTATTATCATGCCTCTGGCCTCCATAAAAAGACACACTACCAGTTGTTCTGCAGATATAAATATAACCTTCCTGCATTTTGCTTGACACGTTGCTGCTCTGAGCCGCGCCGCTCACACTCTCGCCGGGTTTCTGTGCTCAGCGCGCAGAGCAAAATGCAACATTTCTAAGGTTGTCAACAATATACATGCATTTCAGATCTTGCATTCAAAATTGAATGGCATTATGTGCCATGCTTGGTGTGTTGTATTGTATTGATTAAGATATTAATGAGCACGTTGCATAATGCACTGCAAAGGCACAACCTGACAATACATAAACACTCCAATTAAAAACGAAAACGATTTTATAATAATTTGTTACATCTAGGCACTCAAAGCGCTTTACATATAGAACGGGGGAGTCTCCTCAACCACCATCAATGTGCAGCATCCACCTGGGTGATGCAACGGCAGCCATATTGCGCCAGAACGCCCACAAACATATGAAGCCAATCAGTATATGGGGATGATCAGGAGGGCATGATGGACAGAGGCCAATGGGCAGATTTGGCCAGGATGCCGTAGTTACACCCCTAACCAGGGGTTTTCAAACTGTATTGGACCCACTTTCAGAGTTCCCTTTCTAAAAAAAATTAAAGGCAGCTATATATATTTATGTATAAAATCTGTGAAAACAGATGTTAAATAATTGATATTAAATATGAAATAATATTGTTTTAATATTAAATTAATAAAATGATTGTTTTCTAAATTAAATAATCAGCTTTAATATGGTTATTCTTTTTTTACATTGTTATTGTACTTAAAATATTATCTGAAACAAATTTGTATTAATATCATAATTGTTAATATGTTAAAGTCACCTGTAGTCAATAATTGTATCCCTTAAAACTTATCTTTGATCACCAAAATTACACATTTCAACTTTCTTCAACATTCTTCATGCCTTAAAAGGGTTAGTTCACCCAAAAATTAAAATTCTGTCATTAATTACTCAACCTCATGTCGTTCCAAACCCGTAAGACATGTTTTCATCTTCGGAACACAAATGAAGATATTTTTGATGAAATCCGAGAGCTCTCTGTCCCCTCCATAGACAGAAATTTAATTACCACTTTCAAGGCCCATAAATGTAAGACAGCGTTGTGACTCCAGTGGTTCAACCTTAATTTTATGAAGCGACGAGAATACTTTTTGTGCGCAAAAACAAACAAAAACAACGACTCAATTCAACAATATTGTATAGCCTGTGTCA
Organism: Gobio gobio; assembly: GCF_949357685.1. Lineage (NCBI taxonomy): Eukaryota > Metazoa > Chordata > Actinopteri > Cypriniformes > Gobionidae > Gobio > Gobio gobio. The sequence goes on along the minus strand of NC_137108.1, from coordinate 20,397,493 downwards.
GACTCTTACGCTGTTGACAATGTAAACAGTGCTGTGTATCCTAGTTCTACGGCAGAACGACTTGTGCGCATGGCCAATGGTAAGCTGGTGTTCTGGAAGAGCTACACTATGTCAACAGCATAAAGGCCTGTTCACACCGGGATGGTTTATCGCCGACGTTTAACACCTCGTGACTAAACAAAGGGCGCCAATGTGAGTGTGCACACCGACACGCAAAACGCCACATGTAAAAGTACACGTAATTTAAAAACAAATTTTTTTTGACACGGCACGTGAAAAACTGGCCGACCAATGAGATTGCCGCTTTTGTTCATGTGTCTGGAGCTGCTGAAGTTACAGTAAAACACAATTTAGAGGCGCTCAAGCACAACACGGTCTTGCCGAGCACACATTGATACGACGAAGAAGAAGAAGTAAGTAGACAACGAAGAAGATGAGCTGCTAATGCTGCTTGCCAGTTAGCAAAAAGTGTGTGAATGGTTTTGGCAAGCAAATAAATACTGTCTTTCTTCTTCTTCTGTGTGACAAGCGAGTGTCAGAAGTGTAAAGTGGTGCAGCACCACCTTGTGTACCGGGAGCGCCATCTACTGAATTTGCACGTTCACTCGGCGCATTGCCAGTGAAAATCGCTTGGGTGTGAACACTCAAGATGCGCCGAAAAAATGTCTCGATAAACACTGCCGATAAGCGCTTGCGTTATTCGTCCCGGTGTGTACAGTCCTTTAGAGTCTGACACAGACTAGAGGAAATTGTCAAATAAAGTCGCTATTTTTGAGGATTTTTTCTTTTTCCGAAGATCTTACAAGTTTGGAACGACATGAGAGTGAGTAATTCATTTTTGGGTGAACGAACCCTTAAAAATAGCTTAAATGTAACTTAGTATATGCAGAACCATGAATATGCAAATTAGCTCTGCCTCCACTCACTCACAGCAGCTCACAGACCCACAAGGTCAACTTTACTCAAGTTACAGAAGTAAACACTGCACAAAGGTATCGTTCTTTACAATGTCGGACACATAACTGTAATTAATATGATTAGCCTTTTGCTTGACTACGTTATCGAACAGCTAATAATTTGTTGCAAATGTTGAGTTCACACTGCACGATTTTAGGCCCGATTTTGACTCAGCAACAGGTTTTGCGAAATCGCAGACAAATGCCCGAAATCATAGGCAAATTGGTGCTCGTTCATGAGAGTGACAATCATGCAGTGTGAATTATCAAAGATGCGATTTGAGAGAATCGTAGACGAGTTGCAGACGCCCATGAGACATTTGGCATGCTAAATATCTGGACCTGTCGGTGATTTGAGATCCTGCTGTGTGAAATGTGTTCTGACAGAAAATTGTGACCTACAGCCAATGAGAGAACAAGATACAGGGCAGAGGGAAGTTCAGGGAGGAGTAATAGACCAAAATATCAGTATTTTGAAAGCTATATTTACCATTTATATCAATTTTCATTGAAAAAAACATTGTCATAAAGTAGTATTAAGGTAGCCTGACAAGCCAGACCCACATCAAGATGTTGGGTCTGGGAACTCACCATTGGCAGGGCTCAATCCGAGGGGCGGGATAAACGGTTGTCTTTCAAATTCCTTCTGCACGCAATTGGATAGCGCCACAACCAACCAGAGCAACGAAGAAGGTAAAGCGGAGCTAGTTGATAGATTACATTTTCGCGTATCCGGTCGGCCAAACTCCAAACACATCTTCCTTTCTTAAAAATTACTTCAGTCCCGTTCTTTGTTCTTTCCTCAAAGAAAAGCTTAACTCCAAGTCCTCCAGAGTTGCGGACAAAGCAGTTTCGAAAGTCCGCTGTTCGCCAGCTTCTTTGTTTACAAGTAGCACGCGGAACTGCGTCAACTCTGCCGCCATTATGTTAAGCCCGCCCACCGACTCGATACACGATGTGATTGGCCTGACCAGAGTTTGGTTTTTCCAGATTTTTTTTTTAAATGCTTGCTTTTCCCGAGAAACTTTATGCTCAAAATGAGGTGGGAAGAACAACTAAATTTCAATATTTTAGTGAACGAAAACAAAAGATTTGCAGGTGTTTCTCAGGTGAAATGCAACACTTTTGCAAGAGAATGCAAGGCAAAAGTATTGAAAGATAATTTTTGTCCTCCCATTTCATATTTTCCATCACCGTCCCCTTAGAGACTTCAACATCCACAACTTTTTATTAGTCTAGTTCTTTAGAAACACATCAACAGACTGACCTGAAGAACCATTAAAGAAACATCAAGAACTTTATTAACCATATAGCAACTCAAGAACCTAATACAGCCAAAAATAAATATTGATAAGAGAGGGCTCCTTGACCCTGAGGTTCTGCAAATAACCACCATGATCTTGTTATTTTTAACAGTGTACTGTATGTGATATTTCAATGCCAAGATGTACTATAGAAATTCTGCATTGCCAAGTACAATTCTCAAGAGAACACATTCTTTCCTCGCTTGTGTAAACAATAACGCACGTCTAAGCTGAACTTGTTTAGTTTGTGTTTGTGTGTGTGGTCATCTGTGGAACGGGTAGGTTGTATATTGAGGCCAGTGTTGCTCTTCAGGAGGGATTTCCCAGCTGGCCAAATGTGTTTAAGATGAATTAGTAGCTCAGAGCACACAGGGGGAGCCATCTGTGTGACGGTCAAACTTTATTTAAAACTCTCACTCCAGTCCCTTCTGTTGTCATACTGCTATGAACTCTCCATATTTTGCTTTATGGTAACAACTTTTCCTAATACATTTTTTGAGAGACAAAACTTATTCTGACATCAACAATTCCTAAAATCCAGTTTTGCATTTTTAACTTCCTCAATTATGTGATATTTTTATATTGATGCTATTGTTAACTTATTGAAATCTTTACAGTAGGTTGCCCAGTACTGCAACAACATGAAAATCGATGCTGTGTTGGAAGCCTGACATTTCTTATTACTTCCATCTTCCATCTCATTTTGTCTCAAGATTTAGGATGCATCCCCATGCACCAGCCTTAGGCTTCCTGGGCTTTTTTTGGACACAAACTACTAACAGAGAGAAAAAGAAAGAAATAATGATAGAAAGATTTTTATACTAGAAATCACAGCTAAAAAGTTCAGTAAACTCGTCCACATTTGCATTAAAACAATTAAAGCTGCTAAAAATGTGAAGCATTTGCAATTTTGGCCAAACCAGCACCACAAAAATATTTGTGTCTGATACAGTAAAACTGACTCATAGAGATGAACCATATTAAAGCCTCCTCTTAGTTATTTTTGCACCATTATCTGATGAGGCAAATAGGACACACTTGCACACACTTGTCAAACTACACATTTTGTCAAAGTTAAGTTATGACTGAAACAAGGTTAAGGTTCGGTCACATTAGTGAAACTAAGGTCTATTGTCAATAGTGCAGTGGTGCATCAAGGGCACTTCCAAACTAAGAATCTTTATATTGATCAATGCTGTGAATTTACATGTTCAAAGTTCAACGAACTTAAATTAGATGCAATATCGGTCCCTCGCATAAAATTCTCAACTCCCCCCACCTACATTTCCTGCCGTTACTGAGACTCTGAAACTGCAACCTTTGGGTAACAAGTCCGACTCTCTAACCATTAGGCCACAACTGCCCAATACCCACCAGATACCTCCTGTCCCAGTCTGAAGCTTAAAACCATCTGGTCACCTAAATGCTAAATAAGTGCTAATCATGCTAACACCAGTGCTCACCATCTCCTAACACTTTTATGAGCATTTAAAGTATAATGCCTAATGATTTTAAGGACGAGCTCAAGGGGAGTCCGAAACGTCTCAGGTTACGAATGTAACCATTGTTCCCTGAGAACAGGGAACGAGACGCTGCGTCAGCTTGACGCTACGGGGAACGCCTCCGGCGTGACAGGTGCCTGAAATCACATTGAATCACGTCAATTCTATTGACCGGCGACAGCCTATGATGTCATCAAGGTGCGACCAGGAAGTATATAAGGGCGCCTTGCCAACATGACAGTATCTAATCGTCTGAAGGGACTGTTTTCGGCAGGCAGGCCCTGCGGCATGGCACAGCGACGCAGCGTCTCGTTCCCTGTTCTCAGGGAACAATGGTTACATTCGGTTACTTTCGAAAGGGAACTCGCGCTGCGTCAGCTTGACGCTACGGGGAACGATATACCAACGCCGCCATGCCGACGGGAGTGCATGCCCACTGGCAGTGACAACTGTCAAGACAAGCAAATTCTACTGAGATGCCTGAACCACTCCCCTTCTGGTCACATTAGGCTGTCAGTGACAGCGCCCCCTACGGTCAAAGCCCAAGCTTATCACCTGAGAAGGAAACCTTCACACACATGAGTTCCCTCCCAGGCCTTGCTCGAAGGCCTGGAACCAACCCATTCGACTCAGAAGGGGTTCCTTTAAGGGAGCGTGGCAAGGGAACTACGAGGGAACCCTATGCCAGTCACTATTCGGGAGATTATCACCGAATGCCACCAGGGAGACCTGACCAGGTGACCCAGTCTAGCATGGGACACGTAATACGGTCAACCCTGTCTGTACAGTACAGAGCCTCTGGTACTCGCCTCCAAAGAGACATCCCGTTAGGGTGCTGCAAGAAAGGGCAGCGTCACCGACTAGCCGGACCTCAGAGACGGGTTATCCCGGAGAGCAGCGCTCAGCGAAGTGCTTTCAAACCCTTGCTAGCGAGGGGAGTCAAGCCGCTCGATCCTCGGATCTACCAAGCACTTACTTTAAAACGTGCTTAGGAGGCCAAAAGGCCTTATAGGCTGAATATATCGGGAGGGGCCCCTCGGGACCTACCACCAATAGATCAGCCCCAGGAGGCTGTAAGCTCACAACAGACCCTCGCTTGAGAGGAGCTCATAAGCCTGCCCGGTAGGCAACCATGCCGTAGGCCTACTATGAAGGTCCCGTCCTGTCGGGACCACATAGCCGCAGTGACACCACGTCGTGCTAGGGTAAGAACACCGCCTTCAGGTCTCGCAAACGGCCAGAGGCCGGCGCCTGATAGCGGGTAGCCACTAGCTGTCAGCAAAAAGCCAGTTGTGTGTTCCCGCCTAGGGAACTCGTCCCCCAGGGAGGCCGAGAGAGGCCTCCACCTGGTAACCTGATAGACCGCTCGCGCATCCAAAGCAGCGCTCGTCCTCAGGAAGGCCAAAAGGGCCTGATACCTGATCGCAGTCGTGCTAGCCCTCGAGGTAGCTGGGAAGACCAGGGACTCGCTTAATCAGGGAGGCCAAGCGGGCCTACCAACTGCAAGACATCGGGCACTCACAGCCAAACTGAATGTGCTACTCATAGCGCTTCAAGCTCACCACAGCGGCTGGGGACCGGGAGCTCGCTTTCAGGGAGGTACCATGCCTACCACCTGATAGCAAAAAGTGCCACTTATAGCACTTTACGCACACCACAGCGGCCGGGGAGCCGGCCTCTGCTCATTGACTGGACTTATCCAGGAACCACGAGACCAGAGCGTGCCCTCAGAGGAGGCCACGTGGGCCTACTACTCCAAAGCGAATCCCCTCAGGGAAGCCCGTGCAGCTTTGCCTGATAGCAGCCCATGCTACGATCCGTTACCGAAACTGGGGACCGGGGAACGATTCCAGGGAGGCGCAATGCCTCCACCTGGTAGCAGAGCATGCCGTCAGTCGTGCTTTGCTAACCGTCTCACTCTCGCGCCTGAGAAACAGGGGCTCGTTTTCAGGGAGGCAACAATGCCTACCACCTGATAGCAGAGCACGCCACGCCTAGCGTTTTGTTTCGCTAGTTGTCTCAGCGCCTGAGAATCGGGAGCTCTCTTTCAGGGAGGCAACCGTGCCTACCAACTGAAAGCAAAACGTGCTACTCGTAGCACTTCACGCTCATTGCCACAGTGACTGGGAACCGGGAGCTTGCTCTCAGGGAGGCCATAATGCCTACCAACCTGATAGCGGAGCATGCTACTCGTAGCACTTCGTGCTCATTGCCATAGTCGACCAGAAGCCGGGAGCTCGCCCTCAGGGAGGCAACAGTGCCTACCAACTGATAGCAGGACATGCTACTCGTAGCATTCCATGCTCATTGCTACGGCGACCGGGAACCGAGAGCTCGTCGTCAGGGAGGCCACAGAGCCTACCAACCAACGGCAGAAAGTGCTTATCCATAGCGCTCCATGCTCATTACCACAGCGACCGGGAACCGTGAGCTCATTGTCAGGGAGGCCATCATGCCTACCACCTGATAGCAGAAGGTGCTACTCATAGCACTCCATGCTCACCGCCACAGTGGCTGGGAACCGGGAGTTTGCCTCCAGGGAGGTCACTCAGGGAGGCCGGATGAGGCCTACTACCTGCTAACACTCGTGCTAGCCATCCAGTGACTGGGGCCCAGGAACGCCATCCGCAGAGGAGGTCAAGTGGGCCTGCTTACCCCACAGCAGGCCCATAGGGAGGCCCAATAGCGCCTACCACCTATTTAGCAGCTCGTACCAGCCGTCGAGGGACTTAATGCCTATGGTGCCCCCTCAGGGGAGACCAAGCAGTGCCCGCTGACCACAGCAGGCTCTCAGGGAGGCCAGACAGGGCCTAACTCCTGAGCGAAGGAAACCCAGACTGGGAGCCTACCCCTCAGGGAGGCCTGGCAGGACCTGTCCCCCCGAATAGGGGGTCTGCAGATTCCAAGGATCCTGCCGAAACTTTAAGAAGGCTGGCTGCTGCTACCTGGGCTGACGGCAGCTGTCTGCTGCTGACGAAGGCCTGGAAATCCAGTTAACACCTGGGGACTCATCCCCAGGGCCAATGACGGGTCATCTGCTGACGTCGACACCAGTGGAGAAGAGCCTCCGAGGCCCACTCGTGGGCCATAGTGTCGGGACTTTCCTGCAAGGAGGCCGGTTAACGCCTACTACCTGTCCTGAAGTCCAACTGCCCAGACCGTCCAAGCTGGCCACTCAGAGCCAGCTGGCTCCTATGCCCGCACCTGGGGCTGGCTCCATCCCAGAGGCAGCTAGGGACAACCTGCTTCGCCGTGTCCTAGGGCCCCCAGGACGGCGCAGTCTCTTGGGCAGTGCCTACAAACATGGACCTAATCACATTGCCAACAGCAGTGTACTCAGCAGAAGTGCTAAGCAAAGACCCTCTAAAGCGAGGGGAGTACAACTTACGTCACCTGCATCGGGGCGGCTGTCTTTCTTTCCATGCAGCGGCCAACCTTGATTGCGAGGGCGTCAGCCATTGGCAATGCTCGGGCCTCAGGGGAGCATCCGACCAGAACCTTACAGACAGAAGGATTATCCGATGTTCTGCTCGACCCGGGCCCTAAAGGAGGTGAAGCAGAGACATAAAGCAAGGGAACAATATCACAGAAATGTGAAATCCACCGGCCGTACCATCCTCCAGGAAGAGGCCGGGGGCCGCCAGCAGATGGCGGCCACCAAGCTCCGAAAGGCGGAAACAGCAGATAAAGTCTAGTCGCAAACCGGCGAAAGACGCTTAATTCCACCCCACGACCACTGGCAAAGTCGCTGTCTCCTGCAACATCCTCGTCTGCATTACACGTGACCCCAGAACGCAGAGAAGGGGGCGGGCCTTGGCCGGACGACTCTGTAATAGAGGAGGCTGAAACAAGGATGCATAAACAAGACCATGTTCTTAATTAAAAAGACAGGCCAGGGGCGAACATCTTTATTAAAAGGGGACGCGCCCATCCTTGACAAAGCCTAGGCCAAGTGGTGCGACATAGGTCCGCACTAGATCTACTCAGGGCCCGGGAAAGAAATATTATCACCTCTAATATTACACAATGAGGCCCAAAAAACCCCTTTCCCAAAGCCCCGCAGAGCTGGGCGCAGATCTCACTACAGCTCGTGCATAAGCGCGTACCCGGTCTTCAGCTACTTTTCACTTTACGCTAGGAAAAACACAGCTCGCCCCTTACACTACAAGCCCTCAGGCGAGAGCGCGATTCAGTTACCCAAACAATGGGGAAAAATATAGCACGGAGAGGCAGCAAACTCTCTAGCAGAAAGTGAAGTATTCACACACAACCATCATAATGTTGCAAAGAAGATCGTTCTTAGCTTACTCACGGGGAGCTGCAGGCCCTGCGAAGATCCAGCGGCGATCCAAATTTCCCCAGAAAACCTCTCAGGCGAGCGAAGGTATAGGAGTTCTGAAAAACATAGTTTTGAAAATGTTTCACCCTCAGCGAGGGGACTCACCAATCGCTCCCAGCGGTGATTCCAGCCATCCATAGGCTAGTATCCGCCCGCCATCCTGAGGGGGGCGCTCTCACAACCAAGCCAGGCGGGCCGTCAGAATTCTTACATTTCTGCTCATCATAGGCCCACCGGTCTGATGTTAAAAGCGCCCGGGGAAAATCTTTTTCCAGAGGAAGGGAAAAAAGGCAGCGTTCACCTGCGTCCCCTCGGGGGCGGAGTCCGCTGCCTACGCTGGTCCCGGTTGCCAGCTCTAGCTTCCTTCCTCTTTTTGAAGCGGGTGTCCCGCCTCCTCTGCGCCATAGGCCACGGCGCTCCACGGCGCTCGAGAGGCAACACTGGTTCTCTGTTCCTGTCTCCGGCCCTCAGGCTGGGACGGACCAGGGACACCCGACTGCCTGGGCGCGGTCCCGGACCTCCGCGGGATGCAGGTCTTAAATGCTGCCGAGCGCGCCCTCGCCTCCCTGAACTTATCCACCACCGCCTCTACGGAGGTGCCAAACAGTTCAGAGGGCGAGACCGGGGCATCGAGGAGAAAGGCCCTCTCTTTCCCCGCGATGTCCGCCAGGTTCAGCCACAGATGTCTCTCCGTGGCCACCATAGCCGCCATCGAACGACCGATGGCGAAAGCTGTTTGTTTGGTGGCCCTAAGAGAGAGATCGGTGGTGCGGCGCAACTCGGCCACCGCGTCAGGGGTTAGTCCCACCCCCTGATCGAGGTCCCTCAGCAGATCTGCCTGGTAGGCTTGTAACACTCCCATCGTGTGTAAAGCCGCCCCAGCATGACCCGCCGACATGTATGCCCTGCCGTTCAGACGTGATGTTGTCCTAAGGGGATCTGACGGCAGGGTGGGAGCCCTTAGTGTCGATGGCCGACCGGAAGCGAGGTAGTTTGCGAACGTCTCGTCGACGGGCGGCAGCGACACATATCCAGCTTCCGGTAATCCCTCGACGTCAGCAAAATTAGCCCGCTGACGCCGATGGACTCGGGCTGAATAGGGCTTCTTCCATCCTCTCGTAATCTCATAATGGAGATCAGGAAAAAATGGAAGACTCCCGGGAGCCGGCTGGTCACGGGCGGGGAGATAACGGTCATCCAGTCTGCTCAGACGAACGTCATCTCCCCTAGCGCGCCGCCAAGGCAGCTGCAATCTGCCCACGGCGCGCTCCATAACCTCCACCAGCTCCCCATACATGGGACAAGGTGGTTGAGAAGCCTCAAACACTTCACTCGACTACTCAACCATCCTCTGCTCCACTGGAAGAGCCACAGACGAGGAGGAGGAGCTTAGATCCTGCTCCGCCTCCAAAGTCTGCCCCTCGCGATCTGGCTCGTTGTCCACAAGCACTATACCAGTCTCTAGACGACGAGCCAGATCCAGCTGGGAGCCCCAGGATTGAAGGCGCCGCTCGGCCTCGGCGCGAGCGGGACCGCTCCCAGCTGCTGAACTCTCTCCCCTCGAGAAGAGAGCCAAACGAGAGCGGAGCGTTCTCAACGGAAAACGCTCGCAGTTCGCACAGGAGGCTCCCTCGAGAACCTCCCGTGCGTGCTCTTCCCCCAGACAGTATACACAGAGCGTGTGAGTGTCATCAGGTGTAAGATACCTGGTACACGGCTCTGCACACCTGCGGAAGTGGCGCTGTTTCTCTGCACACTTCATAGCTTGGTACTTGCTTGACGTTCAGGATACAGGCAAAACAGTCACTGAAGACGAAGAGATACTGTCATGTTGGCAAGGCGCCCTTATATACTTCCTGGTCGCACCTTGATGACATCATAGGCTGTCGCCGGTCAATAGAATTGACGTGATTCAATGTGATTTCAGGCACCTGTCACGCCGGAGGCGTTCCCCGTAGCGTCAAGCTGACGCAGCGCGAGTTCCCTTTCGAAAGGGAACAAGCATGCGTGCAAAGGGTTACTGACAATAGTAAATATTATAGCAAGAGCTTAAGTACTTGTAACTCAAGTAACTAACAGCATAAGCATGCCTCTATAAATAGTGCATACAATATATACAGTACTATACAGCAATCTGGCATCTTTATGAACTCACTGAACTGGTCAGTTAATGGCACTTTCTATTGCAGACATGCACATTTAATCAACTGCACTTTCCAGGAAGGTTTATATCCAAGAGAACCAATGAATTAATCTTCGTACCAAATTTACAAGAACCATGGATTTGATAAGACATGTGCATTTCGATTCCGCTTATCATATGTGATTTTAAACCATTCAAGTGCAAGAACTTGGGGGTTATGTGCAACAAACTTAATTATTCTATAAAACAGTTTGCATCGTTTCTAGTTCAGGTCTGTTGTATGTGCTTTGCTAAATACACCGATCAGGCATTATGACAACCTTCCTAGTATTGTCCCCCTTTTGCTGCCAAAACAGCCCTGACCCGTCGAAGGTGTGCTGTGGTATCTGGCACCAAGATCCTTTAAGTCCTGTAAGTTGTGAGGTGTGGCCTCCATGGATCGGACTTGTTTGTTCAGCACATCCCGACAGATGCTCGATTGGATTGAGATCTGAGGAATTTGGAGGCCGAGTCAACACCTCAAACTCGTTGTTGTGCTCCTCAAACCATTCCTGAACCATTTTCGCTTTGTGGCAGGGCGCATTATCCTGCATTATCCAGGGCGCATTAAAGAAGCCACAGCCACCAGGGAATACCATTTCCATGAAAGAGTGTACATGGTCTGCAACAATGCTTAGGTAGGTGATACATGTCAAAGTAACATCCACATGGATGGCAGGACCAAAGGTTTCCCAGCAGAACATTGCCCAAAGCATCACACTGCCTCCGCCGGCTTGCCTTCTTCCCATAGTGCATCCTGGTGCCATGTGTTCCTCATGCGACACACATGCATCCGGCCATCCACGTGATGTAAAAGAAACATCAGAACAGGCCACCTTCTTCCATTGCTCTGTGGTTCTGATGCTCACTGATGCTGATGCTCTGATGCTGACCCCTGTCCACCACCGAAAGCACCAACAGTGGGCACCATGACTGGTCTGCGGCTATGCCGGCCCATACGCAACAAATTGCGATGCACTTTGTTTTCTGACACCTTTCTATCAGAACCAGCATTAACTTCTTGAGCAATTTGAGGGCCAGCCTTTGCTCCCCACGTGCATCAATGAGGCTTGGTCGCCCATGACCCTGATGCCGGTTCACCACTGTTCCTTCCTTGGACCACTTTAGATAGATACTGACCACTGCAGACCGGGAACACCCCACAAGAGCTGCAGTTTTGGAGATACTCTGACCCAGTCATCTAGCCATCACAATTTGGCTCTTGTCAAACTCGCTAAAATCTGTACGCTTACCCATTTTCCCAGCTTCTAACACATCAACTTTGAGGACAAAATGTTCACTTGCAGCCGAATATATCCCATCCACTAACAGGTGCCATGATGAAGAGATAATCAGTATTATTCACTTCACCAGGTCATAATGTTATGCCTGATCGGTGTATAGAGCCCTTTTACTCAAGCCAAAGATGAGCATAAACAATGTCCATCGCATATGCAGAATATAAAATGTTTTTTTAATGCAAAAGTTTTTCTTTTTCTTCTCCTCACTAACGTTTAGATATTTAAATAGGACAAAACACCAACAATAAAAAGAATTAGCTAGTTTAGCTGATTAACTTAAAAGTCCATAGATATTGCCCTCAGTACGTACTACGGATGCACAGAAAATTAAGCCACCGAAAATAGGGCATGTCATAATTTCGACTGAATTATGTCTCGACTAATACTTTTTAATTATGTGGTGGAAATGGGGTAACCAAAAACGAACTCAAAATATCTTATTTTTTGTTTTGCAGAAGAAAGAAAGTCAGACAGGTTTGTACCACATGACGGTTCAGGGCATGATCTACTGACGACGCACAAATTAAATAACACAGACGCAGCCGGATCATTTCCATAATGACCAACGCAATCTACCAAGAGCAGCGCAAATTAGCGTCTGGCTTAAGACGTACTTTTTTGGGCTGTAAATAATTGCTCAAATACCAGTAAATTAACTAGAGCAAACCTTAGTAAAATCACCTGGCATGATTCATTTACTCTCCTCGCATAAGTTTTGCATCTGAAAGGGAAACTCCTACAAATGCATATGCAATAAGGTCAGCTCTGTCCACACTTTTTTTAGGGCAAGTTTTTCACTGTATCTTTAGTAAATACTGACAGCGTAGTTTTTTAATGCTAAAAGGGTGTTTGCGTTGGCGCAAGCTGTTAGTAAATCTAGCCCTATGTCTGCATCTTCATAGTATTTCATAGTGTTCAAGAGATTTAGATAGCCTCAAAGACCCCATCTCCTCTGCATCTAAAAATACTTTTTGGCATTAACTCACAGATAGCCTTCACTGATATTTGTACATTACTTCCCGTGCTGTTTTTCTGAAGGGATAGGGTATTTATTTTTGTGTCCATAAAGAACTAGCAGCCCTGATAGATGGACAGAAAAAAGCTAAGTGGCAGGGGGCCAGTTATAGCTCATCCACGTCAGCACTGGCCTTTATTCGTTCTAGTCTTATTAAAGCATTTAAGTGTAGCGTCAAAGTGTAAGCTGGAGTTACACACATAGACACACACAAACATCCAAATATTCCTGGCCACTGCTGTCACCTCCAGGACATGAGCTGAATCAAACAAAAGCTCCTGCGTTTTCTGAATTTAAATGTGAGCTTTATGGAGAGCTCTCAGCAAAACAGGGTAATAGAGAGAAAAGGAGAACAAGAGAACGCATCAAAAGGGAAGGTCACCACAATGGGCTTTGTGTCGCACCACAGACATCGTGCTCTGCATTTACACGGTTATGCAGGCAAAAGGTGATGGATGACTTATATTTTACTGCTTTTGCATCAGAAATACATTTGACTACATGAAGTGACACACACACATACACAAGACTCAATTGCATTATGTCCATACATTTCCGTCCAAGCACATTATAGAATTTTTTTTTCCAAGGGCACCAAATGTGTTTACTCTGAAAGCTCTGCACTCTTTCTTTGGTTCCTTGCTCTCGCTTCGTTCCATATAAAGGCAGCGCTGCATTAGCTGTCCTCCGGGTGAGCAAATATTGCTCTTTAGTTAATTAGATCAGACTGCAGCATGTTTTTGTTCCATACTGGATGATGACCACTTTGTGTGGGAGAGGAGGTGTCAGTTCCAGAGTGTCTGCTCACTTGTTTTTCTTTGCTTCAAAGATCTCAGTCTCTTTTCTTTCTCATGTCTGTCTGTCTCTTTCTCTCTGCAACTCTTAGATCCAATAAATGGATTAGGTGCACTGTCTGACCAAGAAATTACGCTTTTTCATTGATGGCTTGTGTGTGTGTGTGTGTGTGTGTGTGTGTGTGTGTGTGTGTGTGTGTGTGTGTGTGTGTGTGTGTGTGTGTGTGTGTGTGTGTGTGTGTGTGTGTGTGTGTGTGTGAGAGAGAGAGAGAGAGAGAGAGAGAGAGAGAGAGAGTAGCTGTACTTCACAAAATTGCTGAAAAATTTCTAAAGAAATTAGCTAGACCTGAAAAACATCTCTTTTATGAATGTCTTCAAATGAGTAGCCTAAAAGATTAATGAAGAGAGTTAATGTAGTCTATTCTCCACAGAATATGATAGTAGTAATATTAATAGACTAAAGGAATAGTCTATGATGCAATAATAATAACATTAAAGTCAATAAGATGTAGCGATCAAAGTTATTATATTTGTTGACCAGCTTTTCTTGCAACTTTAATAGTATTTTCCAATTAATTTCCAATCACACAAGAAGTGCTTGAGTGAATATTAAATCGGAACATAAATCGACTTTAAACGGTTAGTTCACCCAAAAATGATAATTCTGTCATTAATTACTCACTCCCATGTCGTTCCAAACCCGTAAGACCTTCGTTCATCTTCGGAACACAAATGAAGATATTTTTGATGAAATCCGAGAGCTTTCAGACCCCAACATAGACAACGATTTAATGACCACTTTCAAGGCCCAGAAAGGTAGGAAATACGTCATTAAAATAGTCCACATGACTACAATGGTTCACCCTTAATTTTAGGAAGCGACGAGAATACGTTCAGTGTGAAAACCCCCAAAAATAACGACTTTATTCAACAATCTCAGTCTGCTACGCTGTTGACGTAGTGTAAATACAGTGCAGTGCTTTCGAAGCGCTATGTCAGAACGGCGGCTTACCAGAAACGAGGCCGCACAAGCCATCACAGACACGCATATTCAGAACAAAAGCACATTTGCAAGGATGCTATCGCTTTTATAACTGTTCAACAAACAACAGAGTAATAATGAGTTACATTTGTTGCCAGTTCTTTTGTCTCATTTTGTTCCACCAACAGAAAGTTACAAAACCGAAGACAAGATCAACTGCCGCGTGTCCCAGAACAACACACTGAACACAGTAGTGGTGGTTTGCTTCTGAATGAATCAAAAGCTGCGTTCCATTCGACAGGGACCCTACGTAGTGTTAACTGTATATCAGTTGAAGAGGACTTCGCTGACAATAATCGCTCATTTGGAACGCCCTGCAATGTCATCAAAGAAAGGCAACGACAGGGTTGCGCAGATTATCATTAAACATAAATAAATGTTGAAATTTACTTTACTTTCAAATGTAAAATTATATAATAGGCATAAACATTAAAAAAAACACAGTGTGTATCTAAAAAATATAATCAAAACATTGTATTAGTCTATTAGTTTACATATAGCCTACTTGTATATTTAATTGACCATTAACAGATTTTAAGCTGTACTGTAACTGTCAATCAATATGAAAATACATTTTGATTTGGTTAACTAAATGTGTCTTGATAATTGTAGCAGTCTCATCTCGTACGCTTTCTTTCACGCAGCATAGTTAACATTCCTGAGGTAAATTAAGTAAAATATACAACAAAAATGACAGACCTCAGCTGCTTCTCCACACTTCTAATTTGTTTACATATTCATACAATAGAATATGCGAATGTAACATTCATTGCCATAACCATTCATAAATACATATTCAAATGCATACGTAAACTCATCCATCGCAGAGCCGTTTAAAAACTCTTCCAAAAAACTTTTAGTTCAGACTGGTAATGCGACACGCAGTGACAGTTTTTCGGTCTCCACTTCCTGTGAAGTGATGTATCCGATGTTCCCTTATTCCCTACAGCGTTCGCAGTACCCTTCGAACTGAACATGTTTGCTCCCTTCGGATTGGAATCTCACTTAAGAAGTCCACTTCGCAGTCCACTTACGGTCGACTGGAATGCACCTAATGTTTTGAACAAATCATTGAGTGAATGATTCAATGAGGTAAAAAGTCGCTTGTCGCCACCTACTGGCAAAAGGATGAAGAAAGGTACTAAATATCCCCAAATAATAAAGGCCTATTCTCAGACCAAGGATGATCTATATCTATAAAGTTTTAATTGTTCTAATTCAAAGTTACACAACTATAACGATAACAACAGAAAGAAATGCCATTAGAATCACTGACTGAACGATTCAGAAAGTTTTTTCCAGCTATATTGAAAAAGAAATAACTGCAGTGCCCGCTCATAATAAACAAAATGTTACTGTTGGCGTCCACATTAGGGGACGATAACACTCTGTAGGCCCTATATTATAAATAAACAGAAAGTTATCCTCCCTTGCTGTGGACCCCAATATAATTATAGCCAAGCCAATGTGCTGTCACAGTTTTTCTGCAAATTTTCTCAGCCGAAAATGCAATAATATCAATACTCACAGTTAGGAATTTAGGAGGGCAAAGGATTTTCATAATGGATTCAAGATGGTCATGTGGATTCACCACGTTGTCTGGCAGAAAGCAGTTTACTTTGAAATTGAGTTCTGTGTGAGCTGTGATTCATACATTGCTAGACTACTGCAAATAGATAATGGCACTTTTTGCCCGCAAAATAATGCTAATGTGAACTCTTAGATTTGTTTATGCTGCCATATGTGCTATTGAAAATTTCTGAACTCGTGATGCAAACCAGCAAGCAATAGCCGTCATTTCACCGTCTCGGGCCTGATATAGTCCGGCTAACCCACTTCTAGCCAAAATAACTAACATTAATTGGTAGACTGTTATGTTAGGGTTAGGCTTTGAGTTAGTAGAATAAGTTACTAGAAAGAAGTAGAATGTCTGTTGGGGAGCATCAAAATAAAGTGTCAGCAGAAATTAAGCAGACAGTCTACTGATACTCTAGTGAGAGTTAGTTGGCATGTAGTTGCAAAGTTACTTAATTTGTAGAATGTAAAAATGTTTTACCGCAATTGTTCTCCCCTCCACCATGTTTAAAGTTGGGTATCATAGGCCACGGACCCATCATAGGCCTTCGAGTCCACACTTTCGTGAGTTAACACCGCTTTGACGGTCGGTAAGAAGTCCACTGCGGAGCTCGCTTCAGGCCCTGTCCCAAATGGCACACTTCATGTGCACTTTCGGTCTTGTGTACTTAAAATGGCTGGCAAAAGTGTGCATCAAGGCCACAAATTGACTGCAAAGGAGCGTTTGTAAGCATTCTTTTGAAACCTAAAATGACAAATGGGACACCATACGGTCTCATGGACTTCCACAAGACCGAAAGTGCTGTAGCAACAATGAGTTTTGGGGAATAATTAACTCAAATGGTATTAATATTCATGAGTCTATGAATATTATTTGCTTGTTGTACAGACAAAATTTACGTATTACGGAACCTTTAATCATTTAAAAGTAACCTTTATCCAAATTGATTTCTTCATCAATTATCAATCTTACAAACCTTAAGAAACATTGATCTGTTTGATCAGGACAAATAATATCTCTTATGTTTGTACGATCTGCACTACTGAAGTAGTACTACATGAAAATCAAGCTTAAATGGGTAGCTTAGATCTTACGCTTCAGTGACTTCGAATTTGTGAGCAAAACAATACAGATTCAATTTAATGCAATCATTGGGTTTTAATAAAACAACTACAGTTTACAAAGCTACGATTCATACGGGGAAATATGCATATATATGTAGGAGAAAACAAACAATATGGTACAAACAAGGAAACATGAAACTTAACGAGTAATAAAAAGGGAAGAAGAATTAACAAGAGAGAGAGAGAGAGAGAGAGAGAGAGAGAGACAGAGAGGGAGAGACAGCTTCAGTCTTTTCCCAAGAGCCCACAAGAAATTCATATAAATTCATAATTCAGACAACGTTTTTCAAGCAGTTTGATTGTGAAATAGAATACTTGCATTACTACGGCTTCTTGTGTAAGTGTCTGAGTTCGAATCGTCGGGGAAGTTCGCTAAGGATTTGTGAGTCCCAGGTGAGTTTCTTTGAAGTTTAGGAAAGTCGCTCCAGAAGTCTGCCGGTTTCTCTCTCCGTGGAGGCCTTCTCTCAGGGTTGGGAAGACCAGGGCTGGTCTTCCCTTCCATGGCGAAATGCCAAGAGGTCCGTTCCTTGTGGTGGCGAGAATGCAAAGAGCTGACGGTCGGTTCCAGTTTTTATAGAGGGGAAGGCCGACGCCTTCAACGCTCAACGCTCTTGCGGCTACATGATGTGGTTTGGATCTAATCAGCGTAACACACAGGCCCTTTGTTTAAGCATGATTTGATTAGACAAGTCACGAGGGCTGTGAGGTGTTCAGACTTTGGTCTATCCTGCCACATGACTGATTGAATCATTACTGTTACAGTCCCCCTTTTTGTCAGATGATGACCTATGGTCATTATCGGACAACCCCCATCACAATGGTCGGATGGCAGGTGAATCTGGACGGTTGGATAGCAGGTGTTCGTTGTGGCTGAGGAGCCAGCTCGATGAGGTTCGCATCTGCTTCTGGCGTGGTACCCTCCCTCCAGGGTTTCCATCGGAGACCTCCAGACACAGCTGTCGTGAGTTTGGCTGAAGCGGGTTCTCATCTCGTTGAACTTCCTGTACAGGAGAAAGGCTATGCCTAGGGTTAGGGTATTGCTGATGATCATGGAGATACATAGCGCAGTGTCAGAGGCTTGCATATCCGCAATGTCGTTGTAGGACATCTGCGGAGTTAGCGATAGCGGCTGCGAGGCGGGCATTGTAGCCGGGGCCGGTCGCTTGCTGCGGGTTAGCACTGCAACTTTGGGGCTGGATGTGGGGTTTGGGGGTACCCACATGTCGCCGTGTAGTGCGCCCGACTTGGCGAGGGCGTCGGTTTGGTCATTTAAGTCTTTGTCGAGACCTGGTAGCTTTGAGTGTGCTTTTACCTTCTTCCAGTACACTGTCAGGTCATGTGTTCTTGTGATGTTGTCACATTCCTGGAACAGGTGTTGGTGTTTGACTGGCTTGTTGTTAGCGGTCTTGAAACCATTCTGTTTCCAGCTTGGAAGGTGGCACACGAAACTGAGTCTGGCATAGTTAGAGTCTGAGCGGATGAGCAGTTCTCTGATGTCATGTGCTGATGCAATCTGTAGGGCTATGAGAATAGCTGCTATCTCTGCATATTGCGATGACTGAGGACCCAACTTGAAGTGTTGTGGTGGGCACGGCATCTGCATCTGCCTTGAGGATGCCGTCGTGGTTGTAGGAGCACCCCTCGACGTAGGCCGTGGGCATGCCCTGGCACGCATTCGGTTCAAAGTGTCTTTGACAGGTCAGTTGTTGTTGGGGTTCTTGTGCATCCGACCAGACAAAAGGGCAGTCTTTCTTCAGCAGGGCTGTTAGAGGTCTGGCCATGTCTGAGTAGTTTTCAATTAACTGTCGGGAGTAATTGCATACCCCTAGAAAACTGCGCAGCTCAGAGGTGTTAGTAGGAGGCTTGATGTTTTGAATGGCATGAATACAGTTTGACTGAGGTTCAATGCCTTGGGATCCGATTAGCAGGCCCACGTAGTTGACCTTGGCCCGGCACCACTGTCCTTTGTGGAGGGCGATCTTGGCACCGGCTGCGGATAGTTGGTTCAAAACATAGTCTCTTTCTTTCAGGTGGTTGGCCACCGTTGTGCTCTTCATGAGAACGTCGTCTACATAGATCAGGTTGGTCTTGAGAGGTGTAGCAGGTTCATCAGTCTCACCGACAGGCTGGTGGGAGACTGTGTATACTGCGAGGTGACTGTCCTCAGTCAGCTCTGTTCGGCACACCTGGTCTTTGGTCATCGGCATGACAGACGTGATGGCAATGAATTTGAAGGGTGCAGTGAACAGCGTGTTATCTGTACTCCCTTCTGGTATCAGTGCAGGTGGAATGGGCCCGATGATGGGTGGTTCAAGTTCAAAATCATGAAAGTCATGGCTCACTAGCCATCCCAGCGGGTAGGCCTTGGGAATGTTGATGTCAGTTGCTGTGCAGTTGTTGAAGAGGATGTAGACTACACAAGATGACATTTCAGTGAGGGGTGTGGCTTCAAGTGTGAGTCCGAGTTCCACACATTCAGGTGAGGGTTGGAAGAAGCCCAGCGTGTGGTTTAAGGTTTGGCCACATCGCATGTTGAGCCGAACAGCGACCCCTTTGGTGTATGCTGGTATCACCGTTCCCTGTTCGTTGACTAGGGTGCAGACCTTCGGGATGGTCTGTCCTGCCATGAGGTTGTCATGACTGATGGAGACGTGTGGCTGTAAAGTCAGTGGGGTTTCAAGTCGACCTTGCCTGAGGTCCACAGCAGCAATTAGCCCCTGGTCTGATTCTGGATCAGAGTGTTCGTGAATTAAAACTCGTCGTAGCTGCCAGTAGTCTGCTTTAACAGTCTCTGGTTGACGGTCTAGAAAGCTGCGTACGTCCCGGTTAGAAGTGATTCTGAGTAGGAACAATCTGTCCCAAGTGTTCGCGTTAGCGACAGTCTGCAGGTGAAAGTCTATGTCTTGCAAGTAGGCGTCAACGTCGTCTCCTCCTGCAGGGTCTGGGCTAAACGTAGGGATATTTCTGGCCAGCTTGTCAAGGTCTTTATGAGCTACGTGGCTGCTGGCCCTGACTTCCTGGAAGTGTTTCCCTTCCTCCGCTGCTGGCGGGGGTTCGTGGAGGCTAGCGGGTGACAGTCTTAGCAGTGGGTTGTCACCCCCCTTTCTAGCTCTTGGTTCTTGGCTAAAAGGTGCGGACCAGCTGGTCGGGGGAAACTTTGTGTGGTGCGTTCCCCCTTCCCGGTCACTTTGCAGTTTATATAAATGTTTCAGTTCTCTGTGAACAAGGTCAAGTTCATCTTTGAGCTCATGTCTTTGCTGGACCAGCTCATTGATCTCGGCTCGGGCAGCCTGCAAGTGGTTTTCGGAGGCTTTGGCTTTAGCATCTCTGTCTTTGAATGCAGTGTTGGCTCTCTCTAGGAGAGCTTCGCCTCGCCGGAGCTGTTCGTTGAGTTCTTCCCTGGTGTCTTTCTCTGACTGCTCTCTGCGGTCTGTGTCCAGACGCAGATCTTTCAGGGCCTTTGGAAGTCTTTTTACTTCTTTCTCTCGTTCTGTGTCCGTTTCACCCTTTTTCTCGGTCTCTAGAAGTAGCTGGTCTAGATGACGCTGGGTGAGGGCCTGGTTTCTCCGGGCCTCCTCGGCTTGGAGCTTTAATGTTGCCGCTTCCTGTTCCAGGTCGGTGTGGCTCTTTTCTCTTAGCCGTGCCTGGGCGACAAGGTTGTGGGCGAGGCTCCCGAGGATCTTGGCCAGTTCTTTGTGAGAGTAACTCTGCGTCGGGTCGTGTGCCGTCAGCTTGTCTAGCTCTGTGTCCAGTTCCTCCTGGCTCAGCTGTTGCAGATCACTGGTGTCCTCCGACGGAACAGTGCTCGTCATCGCTTCCAGCCATACCGCTAGGCGATCCCAAGGGACAGCGGGACTGGATGAACGGGGCATACTGGTTCACTGTGGGCGAGAGAAACACAGCACACACACACAAAGAGGCCAATGCAAGTTTTTTCTAAGGTTAACGAGCTCTTGTACGGACCATGCCGTCGACAAGAATTTTGGCTAACTGATGTAAACAGTTAGACAGTTAGGCAATTAGGCGGGCCAATTTTTGGGTCGGCCTGAAATAGAGACTTTGACAGGCGGTAGCCCTGTGGGTCACCTGGTGACGCCGGCTGCTTGGTTGTCACTCTATTACTTAGCTCTCCTTGGGGTCTCTTGGTGAACTGAGAGAAACAAGATTACAACAGTCCGGAAAGTGAAGGTAGGAAAGAAACAAACACAAAAATGAATTGGTCTGCAATAAAAAGGAAAACAAGCGCGAACGCTGGGAGTGTTAGAGAAACACTAAAGGGGCTAAGCCTGCTACCTTTCGTGAGAGTTTCTGGGGCCTACAGCATGTGTGGCTATCGGGTTAGGAAACCTAGGAAGAGGGTGCGGCTTAGAGAGGAAAGGTGGGCCAAACGTTTAGGCTATACTCGGGGAGTATCTAATATTCGGCTTATAATGTGGATTTTATCACATTTAGTTTATCCGGGGCGAGTTGAGGTCGCTCAGGTGGAAACCAGCGGCTCAGTCGGCCTTCCGGGCGTTCCCAAACACCCAACTGCCGTGTCCTCGGTCCTTCGTTACTCTGTATCGCGTTACGCCCACTCAAACAGTTTAGACTTTAAACACAACCTGACAGCACCCACCCGTCAACCGCCAGCCAGCACAGCAAAGTTGGCACGTTCCCTAGAACCCTCTTTTTCAAGAGTGGCTCCCTATTAAGCCATGGTTTAGATACAGGTGCCAGACATTGCCTTGTGTGTGTCAGCTGAACTGGTTGACTGGCTTTGGAGTGTCAAATTGCTGATGTCGCCACTGCGGGCCGCAACGGCGGACAGAGGTAAAAGAAACCGAGATTCACACACAGCCGATGCCGGTCACGTCGGTTGGACAACCTTGCTCGTGGAGACCACGTTGAGATGATTCTCAATTCACCACCGATGCTTGTGAGCCCTACAATAAATACACAAAGAGGGTAAACAGGTGAAATCAAAAATGAATTAAGACTCGCTTGTTTACCGGATCAAGTGATTTATGGTTGCAGGTGAAAAGGAAGTGGGAAAAGAGAGAGAGAGCTGTAAGCTGACTTAGCAGGGTATGGCCACACGGTGGCGTCCTTCCTTCAAGTGGACTGTCAGTAACTTTAAGAACCTAATTTCAATTTAAGCTAGAGGAAATTCATTTTTCCTTTTAAACTCAAATTCAAATAAGTGTGTTTAATCAGCGAGAACGGAGACCTGGTTGCTGCCTAATTCTAGTAAAATTGCATAAATGAAAACCTTTCAATAAGTAATCAATAAACAATTCACATGCTCTTCTTAGGAAGGAAATTAAGTTTGTTAAAACAAAATTAATAGCGGAGAGTAGAACTATCCGAAAATGCCCACGAGATGGCGCAGTCGAGTCCACCCAGACTAGAGTTAGTTAGGAGGAACGCTCACCAGATGGCGCTGTTACGCCCGCTCGGGATAAAGTTTTGGTGAAGTGTAATTCGAGAGCTGTTAGGTCGCGCCCTCTGGTGTCTAGCACGCAGAGTTGCACCTGCTCATGTGACTTGAAGACCAAAAATCAAATAATGGCCGCACACAGGATTAACACAAATCACAATTACTTTTTTAGACCACGTCGGATCTTTTCGTGCTATATTGGCACAAACAAATTGGCAGGATTCATTCGCTGCACAAGAAAATGTGGATACAGGAATAAACATCTGCTTACGTCACATTTAAAAGAACTCCAATAGACATTTATCAAACTGGCTGACGGTCAGTCAGCATTTATGAGTCAAATGTTTTAGGTCTCCGATTTGGGTAGCTAATCCAATGTTAAACCAGGAGTTATCGTTTATCTTAACGATTTAATATTATATTAGGCCTATTATTGAAAAGAGGAAACTCGCTCTAATTCAATCTTCCGCTTGAAAGAAGATTTCTTCGTTCAAGTCAAGCGGGATAAAACAATATTACGCATGTACGGACTGTACAGAGATTTCTTTATCTCTGCAGGACATCTAATATTGCTAAATTAGCATCTGTTAATATGCTTAAGCTGAGCTCGGCGTTGTGCCTAGTCAGTGAGTGAGTTCGCTTTGAGCGATTTGTCTCACAGTTCGAACAAACGAACGAAAACGCGCGTGCATAATATTAATACCCAAAAATACACATGAATATGAATATTAATATTGCTCACAAAAACAAAGTTTGAGACTGCCACAATAATTCTCCACCACTGTAGCAACAATGAGTTTTGGGGAATAATTAACTCAAATGGTATTAATATTCATGAGTCTATGAATATTATTTGCTTGTTGTACAGACAAAATTTACGTATTACGGAACCTTTAATCATTTAAAAGTAACCTTTATCCAAATTGATTTCTTCATCAATTATCAATCTTACAAACCTTAAGAAACATTGATCTGTTTGATCAGGACAAATAATATCTCTTATGTTTGTACGATCTGCACTACTGAAGTAGTACTACATGAAAATCAAGCTTAAATGGGTAGCTTAGATCTTACGCTTCAGTGACTTCGAATTTGTGAGCAAAACAATACAGATTCAATTTAATGCAATCATTGGGTTTTAATAAAACAACTACAGTTTACAAAGCTACGATTCATACGGGGAAATATGCATATATATGTAGGAGAAAACAAACAATATGGTACAAACAAGGAAACATGAAACTTAACGAGTAATAAAAAGGGAAGAAGAATTAACAAGAGAGAGAGAGAGAGAGAGAGAGAGAGAGAGACAGAGAGGGAGAGACAGCTTCAGTCTTTTCCCAAGAGCCCACAAGAAATTCATATAAATTCATAATTCAGACAACGTTTTTCAAGCAGTTTGATTGTGAAATAGAATACTTGCATTACTACGGCTTCTTGTGTAAGTGTCTGAGTTCGAATCGTCGGGGAAGTTCGCTAAGGATTTGTGAGTCCCAGGTGAGTTTCTTTGAAGTTTAGGAAAGTCGCTCCAGAAGTCTGCCGGTTTCTCTCTCCGTGGAGGCCTTCTCTCAGGGTTGGGAAGACCAGGGCTGGTCTTCCCTTCCATGGCGAAATGCCAAGAGGTCCGTTCCTTGTGGTGGCGAGAATGCAAAGAGCTGACGGTCGGTTCCAGTTTTTATAGAGGGGAAGGCCGACGCCTTCAACGCTCAACGCTCTTGCGGCTACATGATGTGGTTTGGATCTAATCAGCGTAACACACAGGCCCTTTGTTTAAGCATGATTTGATTAGACAAGTCACGAGGGCTGTGAGGTGTTCAGACTTTGGTCTATCCTGCCACATGACTGATTGAATCATTACTGTTACAGTGCATAAAGTGTGCTATTTGGGACGGACAGGGCTGTAATTATCCCCGAGCTTCCCACAGTCTTGAGGAGCTGTTCATGTCCAGCTTTTAACTGGGAAACTCATATTTATGATAAATCCAATCATGAAGGCAGCATTACTGACAGTCTGTCTGGAACTCCCAAACACAGACAAGCGAACTGATTCCAGTGCTACTGAATGCTGCACAGCCAATCAAATTAAGGACAAGAATAACTGTTATAAAGTGTACTTTTTGTTGTTGTTTAGTTTTAGTTAGATACAGCAGTGGGTTTTCTATTTCAGCTTGGTAGGTAGGATGTCCCAACCCGCTCTAACAGAAAAACATAGCTATTTTACAAGGTGGCCATTTTGTATGAATTCGTATAATGTGACTTGTATGAGAATGAACATTTTTAGACAAAAAGTAAGCATGAAGGTCTACCTCCTTACTCAACCCCTAAACATAACCCCCACTGAGACGCAAGCATAAAAGTATGAAAATCTACAAATTCAATTTGATGAATTCATACAAATTAGTCACCAAGTCTTACAGTATCTGACATGTGAAGACGGTTCGATAACAGAAACTACTTTTTTCACCTCAGTTTTATTTTTAGTTTACACTAATAACCTACGGCAATAATATTGTGACTTACTGCAAAAGAACAGGGTAAAATATTCCATGTGCAAATATGTTTGTTTACCTATATGTGCTGTTTATGCATGGCTACGTATTTGCTCCCCTCAGAGTTTCATCATAATTGTTTGTGGCATTATCAGCGGGAAGTACTCGTTTCAGATTGCCGCTGGCAGGGGAGCCCGGTGCTGTAGGTGTACCTGGAAACAAACGAGAAATCTCTGTTCTCCCCTGGGTCCCGGCTCATTTGGGGCAACACACCTCACAGACATACTGGCAACATTTCAGGTTCACGCTCACACACTTGCATCAGCTCTCCTTCCCTCCTCCCACCTTTTCCTGAGGTTTTCCCTCCTCTGCTCACTGCCATTTCGTCCTTCACTAAGACCTGCTCTATCTCTTTCCATGTGAATTTGTCACTTCAGCCCATCTCCAACCTGATACAGCCACTTGGTCGAGCATGTAGAAGCCCAAAGGCATCAAGGCTGTTGACTGGAGGTCCAAACCCAATTAGCATCTCCATCTGGCTGTATTCTAGGGGCATGTTTCCGCTCCGTCTGATGATTTAGGCGCTGTGGCTTTATTAGGTTACTCAGTCTAGCCTCCGCTGGTATTTCCTGCAGGACATTTAGGTTGAGAGTGAGAGCACTTTGCGGCTTGATCAGATAATGTGCAGAAAGTGCTTCTTCTGTTTACTTCATAAATTTCAGTGGAAGTGTCTAATCATAAAGCAAGAAAGAAACCCTATTGACACACATAGGCCATTGTCAAGGGACACCGTGTACTCATTTTTTTTAAGGGATAGTTGGCCAAAAAGCATGTTGTTCTAAACATCTATGACTTTCTTTCTTCTGCAGAACACAAAATAAGATATTTTGAAGGATGTTTTCCATATACAATGAAAGTCAATGGGCCACTGACGTTCGTTATATGGACAAAAATACTCAAAATGTCCTTTTTGATGTTCCACATAAAAGAAAAGGCAGGTTTGGAACAACATGTTTGACAGAATTTTCCGTTTTAAAGGGTTGGTTAACCCAAAAATGAAAATAGTGTAATTTATTACTCACCCTCATGCCGTTCCACACCCGTAAGACCTCCGTTCATCTTCGGAACACAAATTAAGATCGATCAGAAGATCCATTAATGTAGTAAAAACATATTTAAATCAGTTCATGTGAGTACAGTGGTTCAATATTAATATTATAATATTTTTGGTGTGCCAAAAAAAACAAAAAACGACTTATATAATGATAACCGATTTCAAAACACTGCTTCGTGAAGCTTTGGAGCGTATCGAATCAGTGTATCGATTCAGCGGTTCGGAGCACCAAAGTCACGTGATTTCAGCAGTTTGGCGGTTTCACACGCGATCCGAATCATGATTTGACTCGCTGATTCAATACGCTCCGAAGCTTCATGAAGCAGTGTTTTGAAATCGGTTATCACTATATAAGTTGTTATTTCGTTTTTTTTGCACACCAAAAATATTCTTGTCGCTTTATAATATTAATATTGAACCACTGTACTCACATGGAATGATTTAAATATGTTTTTAGTACATTAATAGATCTTCAGAGAGGAAATGTCATTGCTGGCTATGCAGGCCTCACTGAGCCTTCAGATTTCAACAAAAATATCTTAATTTGTGTTCCGAAGATTAACAGAGGTCTTACGGGTGTGGAACGGTATGAGGGTGAGTAATAAATAACATTATTTAAATTTTTGAACTAACCCTTTAAAGGAAATTATATGTGGAAGGTATGACTCAGCTGAACCAAATTTAGGTGGAATAGAATGGGCGGTTACTGCCACATCACTTTAGAAAAACACCTTTTTACCAACAATAATCATGCAACCTAATTATTGAAGATATGAATCGTTTTTTTGGAAGTCAAAATCCACTTGCCCCCAGAGACATGATGATTCTGGCCATTGTCAACAATGCGTTTTGGTTTGTGAGAAAACTAGATCATTATACAGGTAAAAAGGCTGTTTCTCCAACGGCCATTTAAACGTTACAGTGCATTCTAATTCTAAAACATATAAATGAGAAAATCTCAATCAAATAAATCTAAATTTTTTGAGGGCCCTTCCGAGGCTGCTTGCGCTATTATGATCAACTCCCATTGAGATGAATGGGAATGGTGACAGGTTATCTTCCTAAAGGGAACATTTTGTTACACAATTTTGTTTTGCTTAAATTATGTGTTCAGTAGACTTCAGATGGTAAAAAATAGTATTTCTACCACTTGAACATTTTATTTTCAACAGTTTTGAAGAATATTCTATGTAGATTATTTTAGATCCCCATTATATATTCTTTCCCCCCTGATGAACGCTGCCATTTGCAGCAGTGATGACATCAGACATTTTTCCTCATCCCACTTCTATTGGTATTCTCTGTGCATTTGCCTGTCTCTGAAGAGGCTTCGCTGTCTGTCCTTTCAGTGCTGTATTGATAAGCTCTATAAATAGACATGTTGCTGTGCATGTCGCTGGGAGGGAAGGGACAGTTCACTGAAATCCTCCTGATCAATCAGACCATGACTGCTGGAGCTTATTGATTTACCTCAAAATAACAGTCTGGCTAGATAGAGTTTAACACAACCACAGTGTCTGTCACTGACCTTTAACCTGCTGCAGCCTACATCCTGAACGCACCTCAGCCCTTTCATTGGAAATATGTCACTACCACCAACCTTATAAACCATGCGGTTGTCACCTAAATGGCACACATTAATATTGAAATAATGGCACTTAAATGTTAATGTTTTTGTACATCATATGCTTTTTTATTGTTTTGTTTTGTTTACAATATGGGGCGCAAAGCAGAAACTATCACAAACAAACTTAGTTTTTTTACGTTAATTAAGTAAAAAAAAATATTTATGTACATAAATATGTGATTATAATATAATATATAATTAATATAATATAATATAATATAATATAATATAATATAATATAATATAATATAATATAATATAATATAATATAATATAATATAATTCATTTAATTCATATAATATAATAATATAATATAATATAACATAATA
This sequence comes from Gobio gobio, assembly GCF_949357685.1. NCBI lineage: Eukaryota > Metazoa > Chordata > Actinopteri > Cypriniformes > Gobionidae > Gobio > Gobio gobio. The sequence continues at coordinate 20,369,379 of NC_137108.1, read as the reverse complement.
TACAGGGGTTTTCTTACAAACACAAAAAGCTGTAATAGACAGTTTGGAAAATGATAATATAGCTAATAAAATTAATTAATTAATTAAATTAAATAAATAGGGTCTTTGTTGCCTACAGACGCAAGAAGCTGGGATAGACAGTTTGGACAATGATAATATAGCTAATAAAAAATGTATACTAAAATAAAATAAAATAAAATAAAGGTTGCCTACAGAAGCAAGAAGCTGGGATCGACAGTTTGGAAAATTATAATATAATAAAATAAAATAAAACATAACATAACATAACATAACATAACATAACATAACATAACATAACATAACATAACATAACATAACATAACATAACATAACATAACTTAACATAACAACCTACAGGGTCTTTCTTGCCCATATAGGCGCAAGAAGCTGGGATAGTTTGGAAAATTATAATATAATAAAATATAATTAATATAATATAATAAAATATAATATAATATAACATAATATACAGGGGTTTTCTTACAGATGCAAAAAAAAACCTGGAATAGACAGTTTGGAAAATGATAATATAGCTAATAAAATAAATAAATAAAAAAATAAAAAATAAAATAAAGAAGCTGGGAAAGACAGTTTGGACAATGATAATAAAATATAATTAATATAATAAAATATAATTAATATAATATAATATAATTAATATAATATAATTAATATAATATAATATAATATAATATAATATAATATAATATAATATAATATAATATAATATAATATAATATAATATAATATAATATAATATAATATAATATAATAATATAATATAATATAACATAATATAATATAATAATACTGTATATAGCATAATATAGCTAATAAAATATATAAATAAATTAAATAAAATAAATAGGGTCTTTCTTGCCTACAGACGCAAGAAGCTGGGATAGACAGTTTGGACAATGATAATATAGCTAATAAAATACATAAATAAATTAAATTAAATAAATAGGGTCTTTCTTGCCTAGAGACGCAAGAAGCTGGGATAGACAGTTTGGACAATGATAATATAGCTAATAAAATACATAAATAAATTAAATTAAATAAATAGGGTCTTTCTTGCCTAGAGACGCAAAAAGCTGGGATACACAGTTTGGAAAATGATAATATAGCTAATAAAAAATAAATACTAAAATAAAATAAAATAAAATAAAGGGTGCCTACAGAAGCAAGAAGCTGGGATAGACAGTTTGGAAAATTATAATATAATAAAATATAATAAATATAATTAATATAATATAATATAATATAATTAATATAATATAATATAATATAATATAATATAATATAATATAATATAATATAATATAATATAATATAATATAATATAATATAATATAATATAATATAATATAATATAATAATACTGTATATAGCATGAACTGAGAACAAATCTGTGAACTGGTTGCCACATGCCTCAGTGATTAGAGATCAGAGATCACAACACAATAGTGGAATACTGAGGCACCTCGCTGAGTTAATCTGAGGTTTTATCTCACTATAATCTCAACATCTCAATCCGTCTCTCTGGAAACACATTCAATGTCCTCAAAGCACAAATATACACTATAACGTGCAAGGAGACCTTCAATGCACAGTCACACACAGCCTTCAATGTCCTCTTTTTCCCCTGCCTTTAACAATCCAGATAAACCATTACCTATTTAGGTATGTTACTATTTTGGGGATATTATCTGCTTTACAACATAATTGCTCAGTCTAGAAATTGTTTTAATAGTCATTATTTTGCTTGGCTCGAGTCTCCCTGTGTAACACGAAATCTCCTTAATGAAATCAATGGACAAAAAGCAAAAACAATGAAGACGTCAAAGGAACTTCACTTTCTGAACTCCATTTTTAGAAACTCACCATATACAGTAGCACGAGTCCAATAAAAGTAACTGATCTGAGGACACTTCTTACATACTAGCTTATGTTTCATTTTACTCAGTAAATCAGATTCTACCTCTGCATTTAGGGAAAAGCTCTCAGGAAAACTCAGTTCAGCATTGATCAAAACTGATCCCGTCTCAGTATATGCGCAAAAGGTTGGAGAAAAACAGGAAATTATACATTGCAACAAAGGAAAAGGTAGATTTCCTTGACTGCTATTGTCTTGGATGTTGCTACTTACGCCATTGTGACTTTCCATGACCAGGGTGAATCGGGTTTCCTATAGAGAAATGTCCCAGAGAGAAGTATACAGCACAATGAACAAAACAGATGACAAAATTTTCCTGTTTTTCTTTTCTTTTCTTTTTCTCAGAGAAGAATAAATGACATTCTCGAAGGAGGGTGACTCATGTTTGCTTGACAGCAGAGTGAAAATTTAGCTTTTTCAGAATGAAAGTCTTTTTAAATAAACCAGAATAAACCAAAGTGAAAAGTTCTCTTTGTACACTATCTCTGGCCTTAAAACTGAGCTAAGACCTCTTTTTGCTCAATTTAACTTTTTTCCTTTTCTTTTTTTTTTGTTTGTTGTAATATAGGCCACAATATTAAATTGTATTTTGTATAAAACAACAACAATAATAATAATAATAATAATAATAATAATAATAATAATACAATGGGAGAATCTTAACAATATTAATATTATATAAATATACAAATATTACAATATTACAAGCATACAAGTGCATACTCTGACATACAAGTGCAAAAATGAGCTCCTTTTTCCAGCTTATTAATGGTTAAATACACTCAAAAATGTCTCAATGCCCATCTTGGTGAGTTTTAACGTTAACACAGTCGTAACCAACTCACAGGAACAGTGTTTGGGATCCATGCGTGCGTCAGGTCTTAAAGGGACTGAAGTTATTTATTATTCAAACTACAAAAAGACAAACGATCACTTACGAGCACAAATATTCTGAATGCCTTCGGCAGAATTCAAATGAGCCATTATAATCTAGATTAATTCCAAGATTACAGTGAGATTAATCTAGATTAAAAAAAATGTATCTATGCCCACCACTAATATATATATATAGGTGTGGTATATAAAATTATTATCAAACTGCTCTCCGCCCAAAGTTTTTTGGAATACAGGCCACTTGAATATATTGTATTAATATTATATTGTAGTTATTGTATTATTTTATAATATACTAGTCTATAGTATAGTACAATTTTAATTTCTACTAACAATGCATGTAATAATAATAATAAAAGTATACTATATTGTGTACAATAATATTTTGACATTCAATTTATTATTATTATTACTAACAATAATAATTGAACTGTGGAATATTGTTGTACAATATTAATATAATTAATATCTTAAAACAGATATTTACAGTTTTGCATATAATAATAATGTTAATAATAATAAAATAATACTATATTGTGTATATTAATATTTTGCCATTTAATGTATTATTATTATTAACAAAAATAATTGAACTCTAGAATATTGTTGTACAATATGAATATAATTAATATCTAAAAACAGATATTTCGTTTTCATTTGTATTAACAATGCATGTAATAATAACATTAAAAGTATACTATATTGTGTATAATAATATTTTGCCATTACATTTATTATTATTATTATTAACAATAATAATTGAACTGTAGAATATTGTTGTACAATATTAATATAGGCAAATTAATATTTAAAAACATTAATATTAGTTTGATCGGTTTCAGAGTGGTTCAGGTCACTTGCTGTTCTTCATGAACATTTGTCAATTTGTCCTGGTTCTGAATACAGTGTTTGGAATGTGTATTAACTGTGAATCTGAATAATCATTATACTTTTAAAAATGACTCTACAGGGAACATTTCTCTTTCTCTAAATCTCTTCAAACTCTTTTGCCTTTCTCTCTTTTCTCTCGTTTCTCTTTTCTCGTTATCCCTGTGATGCTGTGTGGGAGTAGCGGGTCTTCATTATTAATTGTCAGAGGAGCTCCCAGAAGCCTGTTATGAGGAGTGGGATACAGATCAGAGGGCACATCAGGTCAGCCCACACATTTGGCCAGAAGCTCACAGTGCCATAACCTCCCACAGAATGATTCTAGAGAGCACATTTACCCCATCCCTTTTTTGCATAATTTATTCTTCTTGATCCCTCTTTTCTCTCCCTTCACAAAAGGCTCAACACAAATAAAGAATATCTTAAGTACTGTTATAAAGCACACAATTGCACAGCACAATAAAAATTGCTACCTAATCCTGAGATAAGACAATTATACATACCATATGGTACATACATCTAAAAGTCTTCACAGTAATATAGTAATAGAATTTGTAATATAGGCTAAATAGTCCAATCATGTAAAAATGAATGACAATAAAATATTTGGAAAGTTGAGTCACCTTAATAAATATATGGATGTTTTTGCATTACATAAAAAAATACCAAACCAAATGGCATCTGCAAACAAATGTAGAGTCTTCACAGAGATAACGTCACTTTTCTGAGCGATTTTTGAAATGATTTTAAATCAAGTGATGAGGTTATTTTAACTAGCGTATAAAAGCATTTATATTTCTTTCAACTTTCATTGGTTTTATATTGTATTATATAATATAGACTGGGGATATGGAAGTTTGTTTCTGCAACGGAAAAAAACCTTTTCAAAGATAATTGCGACTTTATCTCCCAATTCTGACTTTATAACTCACAATTCTGACTTTAAATCTCGCAATTCTGACTTTATAACTCCAATATCTGACTTCTTTTCTCAGAATTGTGAGATATAAACTTGTAATTGTGTTGTAAAGTCAGAATTGCGTGGTATAAAGTCAGAATTGCAAGATAAAAAGTGAGTATTGCGAGTTACAAAGTCAGAATTGCGAGATATAAAGTCAGAATTGCGTGTTATAAAGTCAGAATTGCGAGTTATAAAGTCAGAATTGCGAGATATAAAGTCAGAATTGCATGATATAAAGTCAGAAATGCGAGTTATAAAGTCAGAATTGCGAGTTATAAAGTCAGAACTGCGAGATATAAAGTCTGAATTGCGAGATATAAAGTCTGAATTGCGTGTTATAAAGTCAGAATTGCGTGTTATAAAGTCAGAATTGCGAGATATAAAGTCAGAATTGCGTAATATAAAGTCAGAATTGCGAGTTATAAAGTCAGAATTGCGAGATATAAAGTCAGAATTGCGTGATATAAAGTCAGAATTGCATAATATAAAGTCAGAATTGCGAGATATAAAGTCAGAATTGCGAGTTATAAAAAAAGAATTGCGAGATATAAAGTCAGAATTGCGAGATATAAAGTCAGAATTGCGAGACATAAAGTCAGGATTGCGTGTTATAAAGTCAGAATTGCGAGATATAAAGTCTGAATTGCGAGATATAAAGTCTGAATTGCAAGATATAAAGTCAGAATTTCAAGTTATGAAGTCAGAATTGCAAGATATAGTCTGAATTGTGAAATATAAAGTCAGAATTGCGTAATATAAAGTCAGAATTGCGAGTTATAAAGTAAGAATTGCGTGTTATAAAGTCAGAATTGCGAGTTATAAAGTTAGAATTGCAAGATATAAAGTCAGAATTGCGAGATATAAAGTCTGAATTGCGAGATATAAAGTCAGAATTGCGTGTTATAAAGTCAGAATTGCGAGATATAAAGTCAGAATTGCGAGATATAAAGTCAGAATTGCGTGTTATAAAGTCAGAATTGCGAGATATAAAGTCTGAATTGCGAGATATAAAGTAAGAATTGCATGTAATAAAGTCAGAATTGCGAGTTATAAAGTTAGAATTGCAAGATATAAAGTCAGAATTGCGAGTTATAAAGTCTGAATTGCGAGATATAAAGTCAGAATTGCGTGTTATAAAGTTAGAATTGTGAGATATAACGTCAGAATTGCGAGATATAAAGTCAGAATTGCGAGATATAAAGTCAGAATTGCGGGATATAAAGTCAGAATTGCGTGATATTAAGTCTGAATTGTGAGATATAAAGTCAGAATTGCGAGATATAAAGTCAGGATTGCGTGTTATAAAGTCAGAATTGCGAGTTATAAAGTTAGAATTTGCGAGTTATAAAGTCAGAATTGTGAGATATAAAGTCTGAATTGCAAGATATAAAGTGAATTGTGAGATATAAAGTCAGAATTGTGAGATATAAAGTCAGAATTGCGAGATATAAAGTCAGAATTGCGAGTTATAAAGTCAGAATTGCGAGTTATAAAGTCAGAATTGCGAGATATAAAGTCTGAATTGCGAGATATAAAGTCTGAATTGCGTTATAAAGTCAGAATTGCGTGTTATAAAGTCAGAATTGCGAGATATAAAGTCAGAATTGCGTGTTATAAAGTTAGAATTGCGAGTTATAAAGTCAGAATTGCAAGATATAAAGTCTGAATTGCAAGATATAAAGTCTGAATTGCGAGATATAAAGTCAGAATTGCGAGTTATAAAGTCAGAATTGCGAGATATAAAGTCTGAATTGCGAGATATAAAGTCTGAATTGCGTTATAAAGTCAGAATTGCGAGTTATAAAGTCAGAATTGTGAGATATAAAGTCAGAATTGCGTGTTATAAAGTCAGAATTGCGTGTTATAAAGTCAGAATTGCGTGTTATAAAGTCAGAATTGCGAGATATAAAGTCAGAATTGCGTAATATAAAGTCAGAATTGCGAGATATAAAGTCAGAATTGCGTGATATAAAGTCAGAATAGCGTGATAAAAAGTCAGAATTGCGAGATATAAAGTCAGAATTGTGAGTTATAACGTCAGAATTGTGAGTTATAAAGTCAGAATTGCGAGTTATAAAGTCAGAATTGCGAGATATAAAGTCTGAATTGCGAGATATAAAGTCAGAATTGCGTGTTATAAAGTCAGAATTGCGAGTTATAAAGTTAGAATTGCGAGTTATAAAGTCAGAATTGTGAGATATAAAGTCTGAATTGCAAGATATAAATTGAATTATGAGATATAAAGTCAGAATTGCGAGATATAAAGTCAGAATTGCGAGTTATAAAGTCAGAATTGCGAGTTATAAAGTCTGAATTGCGAGATATAAAGTCTGAATTGCGTTATAAAGTCAGAATTGCGTGTTATAAAGTCAGAATTGCGAGATATAAAGTCAGAATTGCGTGTTATAAAGTTAGAATTGCGAGTTATAAAGTCAGAATTGCGAGATATAAAGTCTGAATTGCAAGATATAAAGTCTGAATTGCGAGATATAAAGTCAGAATTGCGAGTTATAAAGTCAGAATTGCGAGATATAATGTCTGAATTGCGAGATATAAAGTCTGAATTGCGTTATAAAGTCAGAATTGCGAGTTATAAAGTCAGAATTGTGAGATATAAAGTCAGAATTGCGTGTTATAAAGTCAGAATTGCGTGTTATAAAGTCAGAATTGCGAGATATAAAGTCAGAATTGCGTAATATAAAGTCAGAATTGCGAGATATAAAGTCAGAATTGCGTGATATAAAGTCAGAATTGCGAGATATAAAGTCAGAATTGCGAGATATAAAGTCAGAATTGTGAGTTATAACGTCAGAATTGTGAGTTATAAAGTCAGAACTGCAAGATATAAAGTCAGAATTGCGTGTTATAAAGTCAGAATTGTGGGATATAAAGTCAGAATTGTGAGTTATAAAGTCAGAACTGCAAGATATAAAGTCAGAATTGCGTGTTATAAAGTCAGAATTGCGTGTTATAACGTCAGAATTGCGAGATATAAAGTCAGAATTGCATAATATAAAGTCAGAATTGTGAGTTATAAAGTCAGAATTGCGAGATATGAAGTCAGAATTGCGAGATATAAAGTCAGAATTGCGAGTTATAAAGTCAGAATTGCGTGTTATAAAGTCAGAATTGCGAGATATAAAGTCAGAATTGCATAATATAAAGTCAGAATTGCTTAATATAAAGTCAGAATTGCGTGATATAAAGTCAGAATTGCGAGATATAAAGTCAGAATTGCGAGATATAAAGTCAGAATTGCAAGATATAAAGTCAGAATTGCGAGATATAAAGTCAGGATTGTGAGTTATAAAGTCAGAATTGCGAGATATAAAGTCAGAATTGCGAGATATAAAGTCAGAATTGCAAGTTATAAAGTCAGAATTGCGTGTTATAAAGTCAGAATTGCGAGATATAAAGTCAGAATTGCATAATATAAAGTCAGAATTGCTTAATATAAAGTCAGAATTGCGTGATATAAAGTCAGAATTGCGAGATATAAAGTCAGAATTGCGAGATATAAAGTCAGAATTGCGAGATATAAAGTCAGAATTGCGAGATATAAAGTCAGGATTGTGAGTTATAAAGTCAGAATTGCGAGATATAAAGTCAGAATTGCGAGATATAAAGTCAGAATTGTGAGTTATAAAGTCAGAACTGCGAGTTATAAAGTCAGAATTGCGAGATATAAAGTCAGAATTGTGAGTTATAAAGTCAGAACTGCAAGATATAAAGTCAGAATTGTGAGTTATAAAGTCAGAATTGCGAGATATAAAGTCAGAATTGTGAGTTATAAAGTCAGAATTGCGAGATATAAAGTCAGAATTGCGAGATATAAAGTCAGAATTGTGAGATATAAAGTCAGAATTGTGAGTTATAAAGTCAGAATTGCGAGATATAAAGTCAGAATTGCGAGATATAAAGTCAGAATTGCGAGATATAAAGTCAGAATTGTGAGTTATAAAGTCAGAACTGCAAGATATAAAGTCAGAATTGCAAGTTATTAAGTCAGAATTGTAAGTTATAAAGTCAGAATTTTTTTTTTTTACATTCAAACATGAAAATCTATTCTAGTAAAAACAAAATCAAGAAACGTCCAAATAATTTTGGGGCCACTTTATATTTAGAATTTTGGTCGGAAAAAGTCATTTAAATAAAAAAAAAAACTTTAATGATTAAATCTTGCTTTTTTTGTTTTACTGCCATCTCAATTCACCATTTACAAAAGGAAGTGAGCGTTTATGCATAGACACAGTCACGCATATGCGCCACATGCTGTGTTTAGGAGTGGTTTCAGAGAGCCTAACCGCTCCTTTCATCCCAGATCTAGTTCCGCCCTGGTCTTTCCAACTAAACCACTGCAATGTCAGCCACACTAACAAGCTGTAAACCTCTCATCTTTGTTCTCTCTCTCTTGCTCTCTTTTAGACAGAAGTGGTGAAAAAAGCAACAGTCTCCACTGAGGTAACTATGAGATTTGTTGACTTTGCACTACAAACAGAATCAAAAAGATGCAGCTGCAGAAGCAAACATGACATCAGAGCCACTAGCTGCATCCCTGGCCAGAAGGACTGTGGCAAGGCTTAAAATAGAAACTCCATCGCCTTTATCAGCCTTATCATCAAGCTGCAGATGACAAGAGAAAAAGAAAAACAGAAGACTAAGAGAAATGGAAAGACTTTATTATAGCCTACCTGTTGCAAAGATTTACTGTAAAATACATGCGAACAGTGCCACAAACTCCTCTAGAAAACATACTATAAATGACTACTATAAAAATTATAAATATAAAATGTACTAAAATAAAAATGCAAATATAAAAGACCATGTATAGATCAGACAGACAAATTAAGATTAACAAAGTAAAAGACAAAGCAAGTTAATCGAGGAATGTTTTAGCAACGCAAAATTCAGCCAATCAGAAGATATTACATGTTTAAATTATGAAGTATAGGATTTTGGACCAATGAAATGTCAAAATAGAAGCCAAACTAATGACAAAATGTGTGTCCTACTGGCATGACACCTTCCAGAATGATTCCCTGGTCCCTATTTTAACAATCTGAGCGCATGGTCTGAAGCTCATGGCGCAGGTGCACTTAGGGTGAGTCTGAATCCACTGAATCCAGTTTAACGACGGAAAAAATGGTCGGTGTGCCAGGCACATGGTCCAAAAGGGTTGTATCTAGTCTCTTAATGAGTCATGGGTGTGTTTTGGGTGTAACGTGCAGTAAAACAGTCTCATCTCCCATTCCTTTAAAAGCCAGTGGCACTTGCAGGCGGATTCGCTATTTACATGGAGGAATTTGCAAGCGGAAAGACTAAGCTTCTCCAGAGAGGATTTCTTTTATTTTTAATATTGAAAAATGTTTGTGTGCGCGTCCCTGTGTGTGTAACAAGCATAGTGTAAGTGCGTTGTGCACGCGCCTATAGACCCTTTTTGCGCCGACGTCACAATTACGTCACAGCGTTAGCTGGAAAAACTGGAGGCGGCCAATACAAACCAGCACAGAGTCGGAGCTCAAAATGTCATCTTTTTTTGTGATTTTGGGTGCCAGAATCGACGGAGTACAGGCTCCAAATTGAAATTTTACCGCATACCTGCTACTACTGACAGACAAAAAAAACGACGACAGCTGTGGTTAAACGCAATAAAACGAGCAGACTGGAGTGAGTGTGTGTGCAGGCGCTGCCTAGGCAGAACTTCGGATCGTACGACACAAAACTCATCTGTTAAATCTGTGCATTTTAAGTCTTATACGTGTCCATTTAGCACATATTTATAGGCATCTAACAATCTAAACTATGCACATTCATGTTTTCACCATGAAGTAGCCTAAACTGAGAAATTTAGATATTTAATGTGAATTTTACAAAAAATGATGCTATTTTAAATAAACCTGTATATAAATATCATTACTAATTTCGGAAAATACATTTAAAAAATGCCCTTTATCCCCTTAAAACTGCACAAATGTAGAGTAAAAACCTCACGCTATTAAAAAAGTGATATGTGTTTATAAAAAACTGACAGGATACCCAGAACAGCTGCTTGCATAAATTTTAAGGTAAAAATAAGCATTTGCCTATTCCGCCTATGCCGCGGGCCGGACCTGGGTGTAATGGCTCAAGCGGAGGTATTGCTGTCAGATCGTCCATCCATTGAGTGAACGTGTACGGGGTCGGTCAATCTGGTTCCGTCCGTTAAAGTTAACTTTTTAAAATGACAGTAACGGTCCCGAACAGAGAGTGACCTTACATATTCAGATACAATAACTCCAGTCATTGTTTATAAACAAGCTCACTTAAAAAAATCGTGCTGGCTAGCGTTAGTGAAGCGATCAGGGGAATCGTTCTGCCTCCAGCTGCCTCCAGCCCACAAAAAAACGTCACAATGTTTACTAACTGAAAAATGGTTTATATAGGCACACATTACTAACATGCCCTTTAAATAACACAAAAATACTGCGCTATTGACTTTAGACCAGGTTGTTGTTGGTCAATGGCACAGTCGATTTAATTTGCCTCAAAATAGCAACGCACCAACAATGTGCCTGGACATACCTCGTTTTCAGACCAGCACACCCATGGGCAAACAGATGGGCTCGAGTGCATTTGCTATTTAAAGGTCCCATGGCATGAAATTTTCATTTTATGAGGTTTTTCAACATTAATATGAGTTCCCCTAACCTGAATATTGTCCCCAAGTGGATAGAAATGTTGATCGGTGTAAACCCGAGTTCTGGCTGTCTTTCTCTGCCTTTGAGAAAATGACAGGCCAGACGAGCCAATCCTGAAGTCTCCTGGTTTGACGTCCAAGCAGGAGCGGTTTCCTCCCTTTCCCCCGCCCAGAGAATCTGTCACACCCATGCAAACGCTCAAGAGATCATTGCGTGTGAACGAGTGAACGCTCGCAGTTTCTCAGTGTTTGGATGTACAAATGAAAACAGAAGTCTTTTTTCAGTTCCTTCTGATCTGTGATCAGTGATTTCTGATGTGTAGCTAATTATTTATTATTCGTGCACACACTGCGGCTTCTCTCTCTCCCGACAGAACGGTGTTTTCGTGTTTTCTATCTTGTGAGTCAGTGTTTTTGTACGTCCTCGTCGCGTCTATCGGTTCTAAAATGTGCATACAGTCATGAGTTTATGCTCAACATCTTTAGAGATAAACCTCACACACGCCGAAGCTCGGGCTGCACTGGCCGGTGGCCTTCTACATCCCCGACCCCCAGTACTGCATCTGGCCCACAGCGGAGGCACCAAACGCGGCGTGAGATTAAGCAGAAGGGGGGTAAGCGTGAGCATATCCGGGCTAGCCAGCTTTCCCCACAATAAACTGGATTACATTCGTGGAGTGACACAGTTGCAACATTTAACTATCATTTGCCGGCCTTTCTACCTGCCGAGGGAGTTTTCCTCGGTCATCACCACTGCCGTTTATATTCCACCACAAGCAGACACGGGGCTGGCTTTATCTGCCCTCCATGATGTGACCAGCGGCTTCATAAACAAACACCCCGACGCTGCTTTCATCGTCGCGGGTGATTTTAACAAAGCAAACCTAAAGAAAGTATTGCCAAACTTTCACCAGCATGTCTCCTGTCCCACACGAGGAGCAAACACACTGGATCATTGCTACTCTCCGTTTAAGAACGCCTACAAAGCTCGTTCACAGCCAGCTTTTGGCAAATCGGACCATGCCGCCATTTTCCTCACACCGGAATATAAACAAAGGCTCGTTCAAGAGCCCCCGGTGAGGAGGGAAGTCAAACGCTGGTCATCCCATTCAGAGATCACGCTACAGCCAGGCAGCTCTTGATGACGTCGACTGGGACATGTTCCGCGCGAGTTCTGAAGACGTCAGCGAGTTCACAGAAGTGGCGCTCTGCTTTATTAACACACTGACAGAGCAAGCCACACAAACATTAACTATAACGTCCTTCCCTAATCAGAAACCGTGGGTGGACAGTTCAATTCGCACTGCAGTAAACTCGCGCACCACCGCTTACAATGCCGGTCTCCTAACGGGGGATATGAGGGAGTACAAAGCTTCATGTTACGCCCTCCAGCGCGCCGTTAAAGCCGCAAAACTCCGCTATAAAGACAGAGTGGAATCTCATTTCCAACTCAACGACTCCCGGCGGATGTGGCAGGGACTGAGATCCATCTGTGCTTTTGGAACTAAATCCTCTGCAGAGGTGAGAGCTGATCCGTTACTGGTGAACGAGTTAAACTCTTTCTACGCTCGCTTTGATGGTAATCGCGGCAGCGCGACTCCGGCGAGTGACGCGTCAGAGAGAGTCCCTCAGAGCAGCAACGGTCACGTGATCTCTGTCTCGGAGGACGAGGTTCGGAGGGCACTCAAACGTGTGGATGTCAGGAAAGCTGCTGGGCCGGATGGTATTTCAGGTCGTGTTCTGCGGTCCTGTGCTGATCAGCTCGCAGGGCTCTTTACATCCATATTCAACGAGTCCCTTGCTACATCTGTTGTCCCCACCTCCTTCAAACGATCCTCCATCATCCCTGTACCTAAGATCAGTAAACCCTCTTGCTTAAATGACTATCGTCCAGTGGCTCTCACATCTTTAGTCATGAAGGTCTTTGAGAGACTCATTAAAAACAACATTTGCTCCTCCATTCCTGACACTTTGGACCCTCTTCAGTTTGCCTATCGTCCCAATAGATCGACTGAAGATGCCATTTCTCACGTCCTTCACTCCTGCCTCACTCACATCGACAGCAAAAGTGGGAACTATGTCAGGTTGCTATTTATTGACTATAGCTCAGCCTTTAACACCATAGTTCCCATTAAGCTAACACACAAACTCCTGGATCTAGGCCTGAATTCTTCTCTCTGCCTCTGGATTGAAGATTTCCTCACTGGCAGACCCCAGGCGGTGAAAGTAGGCCAGTTCACCTCCACCTCCATCACCCTGAGTGTTGGAGCTCCACAGGGCTGTGTGCTGAGTCCCCTGCTCTACTCTCTCTACACCCATGACTGTTTGTCCACACACAGCTCCACCTCGATCATCAAGTTTGCTGATGATACTGTTGTCCTGGGTCTCATCTCCAACAACAATGAGACGGCATACTTGGACGAAGTGGAGCAACTGACATCATGGTGCCAGGACAACTGTCTCTCTCTGAATGTTAACAAGACCAAAGAACTGATTGTGGACTTCAGGAAGAGACAGCATCGGTCATACTCCCCTCTCATGATCAGCGGGACACCGGTAGAGAGAGTGAGCAGCTTCAAATACCTGGGTGTGAACATCTCCGAGGATCTGACCTGGACTACACACATCCAGACACAGGTGAAAAAAGCCAGGCAAAGACTGTACCACCTGCGCCAGCTGAGGAAATTCAGGGTTTCACCAGCCATCCTGAAAACTTTCTATCGAGGGGCGATAGAAAGTGTCCTGACTCAGTGCATCACAGCGTGGTACGGGAACAGCACCAGTCACGACTGCAAAGCCCTGCAAAGAGTGGTGCGCTTATCCGAGCGCATCTCAGGCTCAGCTCTCCCGTCTCTGCAGGACATCTACACCAAACGCTGCAGAGGTAGAGCTACCAAAATCATCAGAGACATTAATCACCCTGCAAACTCTCACTTCACCCTGCTGCCATCTGGTAAGCGCTTCCGTAGCCTGATGGCAAAGACTGAAAGACTCAGGAGGAGTTTCTTCCCCCAGGCCATCAGACTCCTGAACTCAGTCACGTGACTTCACTTCACCCCGCACACGCATAAACATACGGTTTTTTAACATTAACATCCACATACTGCAATTGCACTGCACTTTACTTTCCTATTGTTACTGCGTAACAACCTGTAATAAACCTAGCACATTATACTTCTTTATATATACATATATATATATTTTATGTTAACCACTTATTTTTAAGTCTACAGTTTATCTCACTTATCATATCCACATATTTTTTATATTTTTATTTATCTTATTTCCTATTTTTATCTTTTACTTGATTTATTTATAATTCTACTTATGTTAATACTTTTTATTCTAATTTTATTCTATTTCTATTTTAATTTCTTGTAACTGTTATTTGCACTGTCCATGGAGCGGACCTGTTTACATTTCACTGCCAGTTGTATATTGTGTATATAACTGTGTATGTGACAAATAAAACTCTTGAAAAAAGGATTACTGCTGTTGTGTCTTTGTTTGCGCTGTGTACTCAACGCGCGTCACTGACGCTTTTATTTTATTTTAAAAATAATGCTATTATCAACACTTACTTTTAACTCGTTCATCTCGACAGCTGTAATGGTACTTTGCATGTGTTACAAAGTTGGTAATAATGATGTAGACGGACTCGGTGTGACTGGGACTCAAACACAATAAACTCGCGCTGACTGACAGCGCTCTCATAACTCAGTAGTTACTATAAATAACTTTGTTAGCAATCGCTGAGCTCCGTCTCTGGTACATTAGTGATGTCCGGTTCGCGAACAATCTTTCTTTTGAACCAGTTCTTTTTAGTGAACCGAATCAGTTCACCAAATCGGACTGAATCGTTCTAAACGGTTCGTGTCTCCAGTCAGCGCTGATCCATAATTTACTAAAGTTACTAACTTTCTGACATGAGTGACAGTCCCTCCGACTAGAAATAGACTAATAACCTGAAGTATATGCTGTAACTACTACAGTTCAGACATGCTGAGAACTGATGTGAAGTGAACTCAGGTCCATCCGTCTCTCTGGCAGCAGCTCGTGCCTGCTCGTGCCTCGTTAAACCACGCCCCCTCCGCTCATTTAAAATGCAAAGATGTCAGCCAATCACAACAGTGGGCGTTTTTACTGAAGTCTCACAGCAGACACGCCTCTTGAAGCAGGGCATTCAGCCACAGGGCAAACAGCAGTATAGAAAAAATGCCTTTTATTTCTAAATTATGACATTTTATGATGTAAAAGTCATACTAACAATAGAAGTACACCTCAGGAAACATTATAAAATAATAGAAAAATGCCATGCCATGGGACCTTTAAACAATGTGGTGCTGGATGTGAAAATGATAACTGCGTCGGGCTGAAACTAGCAAAAACACT